>NC_068363.1:31345547-31620547 GCF_020536995.1 Dreissena polymorpha
GTGTGTAGCACCCTCTAATGATTTCACTCCCAATATCTTCACAAGCATCGCCATCTCGACAGCCTGTGAAAATAACATTCGAAAATCATTGGATTTGATAACCATATTCAGATACATTCAAGAGTATGACAATATCACTTTTTGTCAAAAGTAAAATCTAATGTCACTTACACAATAGTTTCAGCGGCACACCTTCCAAAATTCCATAAAACCAAACATTACAAAGGTTATTAATAACCTTATGTGATTATATTATATTATGATCACATTGTTACGTTTAATAAAGTTTAATTACCATTATAAACGCTTGAAGCAAAGGTTATTGTTACTTAGAATTTCAGGGACTTAGGCTTTAAAATTACTTTACAGGAAATTTTAATAAACAATACATAATGCATAGTCCTACCTTTGCTAAGGTCCTCCAAGACAAATGTTGCCACAGAATCATTCGACTGCCTCTTGCAAAATTGTTTTGCACATGCTTCGCCTGTGAACACGGTCGTAGTATTGCCCTCTGGAACGCACTGTCCGCCCGCTTTGCAGCCTTAAATGTAAATTGTTGCATTAGTGGTGTATAGTTTGAATGTTTAAAAATATGTATTCATTGAAAAAGACAAGTGTGGATTTGAAGCATATTTATTATTTTTAAACAGTAATTTAAGTTTAAACCTATTTATATTAGCTCGATTGCTGCGTAATAACCAGTACTTGGTGCATTTGAGGGAATTCTAAAAAACGCTCCCACGTCGAAATTATGACCACGCGGTCGCTAGGCAGACACCATATCCAATACACCCCGGCGACCTGGTGCATTCAACAGGTAAGCGCAGCGCTCTGACCATATCAATATTCCTGTTGCATCTTCTTCTACAGCATATCACACACGTTGCGACTACACTCCATCCAAACCGTTATCACAGTGTGCATTATGTGACGCGCTCGTTGAAAACCCGGCTTAATGCATGCGCGTAAAGTTTCGCCACAGATTAGCGTGTTCACGTTCCGCCTTTATTGGCGTCGCCATGGAGGGCGGCGACTAGTATGTAATGCATTTTGTTTCGCTTATGGGAGGAGAAGTTATTTTACGGATCAATAAATATATTTTTGTTTTAAGAATATCTTGCATAGTGGTGATTTTTTGTGTAAATTATTGTAAATAAGTACTGCATTTGTGCCTATTACATTTATTACAACATGTATTGCCAATAATGCAAAGCTTATTGTTTTAATTAATAACTGATCCACAACTGATCAAAGGGGAAAGATCACAGGGACTGGGCAAATACGCAATACTTTCTGGTTTTGTACAAAAACAAATGATGTTTTGTATAAAAACAAAACATAATCAAATTTATTTATTTTTTGGCTTTTCTAATTTTCTTATTTAGTGGAGAATCAATGTAGTACGATATTGGACGACCTATCGCGCAAGCAAATTTATTGGAAGGCGTAGAGGTACGAAAACGTACAATGTATTAGTTTATTAATAGACATATAATAAGTTATTATTAATAACGATCGCTATACACAACTTCACCAAATAGCAGAACATAAGTAAATGTCAGCCGAAATAGTTCAGTTTGGACATTTTTATTAAATTTAATGGATGCAACGTGGTGACAACGTTAATTAAAATTTCTTACATCACTTAAATATCAAATAAAAAATACACGTGTTTTTATATAAAAAATAAATGCAAACAACACATTTATTATCCATGTATTTTTATAGTTGTCTATCATAGGCCTATCCCTACCACATACAGAGCGCGAAGCGCGACACGTATTATTGATTGTAACAATAAGTTGCGATACAGGAAGCAGCCGCTTATCAAGGAGGAACTGTATCCCAGCAACCCGTTTCTCTAGAGTCAAGCACTCCTCGGAGGTTTTTTTAAGAACCACATATAGAGCGCGAAGCGCGACACGTATTACTATCCAGGTGGTATGGGCCCTTAAGCATTATCCGACCATTACGTCCATAGTTATCTTCCTTAGAATTTGAGACATTTTGAAATCCTTGTTCGAAGTCCAAAATTCTCATCCGATTGTTCCCTAACTTTCACAGGCTTTTTATCAATGAGGACCCAACCCAAACTCTATATGAGCAATATCGGACCTTAAGTCCAGAATTATGTCTACATGAATTTAAAAATAAAAGTGAAAAACTGCTTGGTTAGGTGATTATGTCAACATTTTTTCTTTTCAAACGTACAGTGTTTTCATATCAATGAGCATTTTTACCTCATTTTAAATGAGAAACATCGGAACAATAAGTGCAGAATTGTTTCTATTAAATTTGACAAAATAAACAATTTCCACTTGTTTAAAAGATTTCACAACTTTCGTCCGAATCCTTCCAAACTTGTTAAGTGTTTTTTATATCATTATTACTCGAACCCTATAGAAAATGATGAATATCGGAGCAATAAATCTATTATGATCTTTTACTGAATTTCAAAGTATTGTGAAATGCAGCTTCTTTATACAATTTACAGTTTTCATTCAATTTTTTTTCCAAACTTTTACAGTGTTTTCATATCAATGAGTACTCAACCCCTATCGTAAACGAGCAACGTAAGAATAAGTTCAGAATCACTTCCCCTTGAAGTTGAGAAAAATATGAAATTACGCTTACAAGATGAAGCATATTTTTTAAAACCTACACAGTTGTGTTCCATTATTATTGCATAAACTCTATCTTTAATGCCCTCTGGTGGGGTGCAGAAACTTGACAAAAGGAGGGCTTGAACGGAAGAAATCGTGCATTAACAAGGCGATTCACGTGCCGTTCAAGCCCTGTTATGTGTTTTTCATATCCATAATCTGGTCCACACGCAGTTACTTCCCTTCTCCAGCCTTCGACGACGGCGTTCGACGACTTTCCAAGCATAAATGGGGAACTGAATAAGCACCAGTTTCCTCATGCATGCAGGGATAATGGCAATGACTATTTCAATCCACTTTTCAACTTATACCATCTGCACTTTCTTGACAACAACTTTATTGTATTGGCAACGTCAATGAAGTTAAGGTTATTTACTCAACACTTTCAAAGGACTATGCTGTAAATTTAAGTGATTATGTATCTTAAACGATCCTGGTGTAAATTCCAAAACAATTCCTCATTTCTTAGTTTGCGCGGCTGCATTTCAACTTTGCATTAATCCACTGCTTAAACACATTTTAGATCGTAAACTGCCTATCCGAAGGTAAAGCCTCGTCATTTCGGATGATGACCGAGTGAGGCATATGTAAAACACAACTTTGAACTGTATTGAAATAATCGAATTATTTTGTCGATGTCGAATGAACAAAACATTGTTTTCAATGATATTTTAATTTATTTTGGTATGTGTGATTTGTTTATGCAATAATAGCGAAAATACACATTTTCTCGGACATGATCATCTGCGGGCGCTCTCAAAATTTTTCGAGCGCCCGCAGATGATCATGTCTTCGAAAACGTGTATTATCCCTATAATGAAAACTGCACCAGTAAAAAAGGGAAACCAATGTAAATAAAATGAACAATGAAATATTTGGGAGTTACAAAACAAAATCATATATAATGGTTATTTTGGGGTTATAACACAACATCATAAATAATGGTTATTTGGGGGTTATAACACAAAATCATAGATAATGGTTATACCAGTATCTTTTTCAATTTTGTTTAAAATAATTGGCTAATATATTAATATTTACAGTAAAAAAAATCGTTCCATGTAACTTCATTGAGTGCCTTTTACACTGAAATTCCCGACGCCCTTTGATGCTTTGCACCAATACTTATCTTGTTGTATTTTTCATTTAAAGGTATTCACTTCTAAGCGAACATTCACTTTAGACGGATGTACTTCTAATACACGAGAAGTTAACATTGTAAATAGTCATACATACCGAAACTTTGAAGAATTACTGCGTCGATGAGCATATTTACCAATACTCATTTCAAGTAAGTGAACACAATCTTAGAAATAACAATCGCACTTGATCCTAGTGCTTGTGCTAAATACCTCTTATACCAAAGAGATATGGTAGCACACATTGTTTGATATTGCTTTTACGTTCACTTTTCAAAATTACGTTTCTGTCATTGATTTTCTCAACAATTAGCTACAGTTTAATTACAAATAATGTAAAGAATCCCTAACTTACCTCCCGACACGATTTCAAGGACATTGACCCCCTGCACTTTCCTGCATCTCTTTAGGATGCAGTTCACCTCCTTCTCGGTATCCAATGCTATCAGCTCACCCGTCACGTTATCTTTGCAACCTTCCAAAGGAGAAACTAAACAAACTAAACAAAAAACAAATGCTTTTATCGTCATTTTACCTTAATTCGAAGCACAATATTCCTAATTTCCTAATAAGAATATTATATTCGCTTTATCTCTTTTTAGTGTTAAGCATTAGTTGTGCGAGTAAATCAAGTTGGTTTTGCAGACAGGTTTGAAATATCAACGGGACGCTTAACGTCAAAACCGTCTGTGAAATCCGCGCACGTGCTGATTTATATCAAATTAAGAAAACACTAAAACAGAACAAGTGTTATGTTTCATATTTAGAAATAATCCAAAACAGCTAACATGATTTATTGCTGTAAAAGGCGTTGTCGTAATTGTTGATCTAATGGGCGTATCCTAGCAGCATTCATATTAACCCTTTGCATGCTGGGAAATTTGTCGTCTGCTAAAATGTCGTCTGCTGAATTTGTAAAATAAGCATTTTCTTCATTTTTTTTTCAAAGAATACTATCAGAATAGCAAACAGTTTGGATTCAGATGAGACGCCACGTTTTGTGGCGTCTCATCTGGATCCAAACTGTTTGCAAAGGCCTTTAAAATTCGGTTCCCGCACTGAAAGGGTTAAATGAGCATACTATAATTAATCAAGAAATACAATACAAATGGTAAAATACCGACACGACAGATGACACTGCAATCGGAACGTAACGACCAGTCTTCAACAGTTAGAGTGCAAAAACATAACTTAATTAGCTATTGCAACGCTTGGTCTGTAGAGTTATACAAGCATATTACGCATATAGTAGGCCAATAAGATAATGTCTAATTAAATATATCAATTTAAATTTATTTGACATGCATTGTGTTCTTATTTACAGACATAGCCCTGGGAAATATCAGATTTATCCGTATTTACGTTATGAAGTTAAACTGTTTAACAGCTTATTTTATTTTCAGAACCATACCTGTCTACAAACGGCAAAGAGAACGTTCTTTTACGTTGGCTTAAACAATTTATGAATTTTCTAAATGTATACACTTATTTGATGATGGACTGGATTTTAATACCTGTAGTACAACATAGGATATACCTTTGAGAAAACAGTGACCAGCCAGTTAGCCCTAAGAGTGTCTACAGACCAAACACGAAGGCTGAGATTTATATAAAGTGTTGCTGCCTAGCTTATAACTATTGAGCCAACACTGTTTTTATTTGAGCCTCGCTATGTGAATACGGGGCTTAATGCATGTGCGTTTAGTGTCATCCCAGATTAGCCTGTGCAGTCCACACAGGCTAATCAGGAATGACACTTTCCAACTTTACTGGAGTTTCGATAAGAATAAAATTTCTATACACGAAACATACATTTAAAGCGAAAGGTTTAATCCCTGATAATCGTGTGCGGACTGCACGGGCCAGGATGGGACGACATTTTACGCTCGTGCATTAAGCCCCGTTTTCTCGGAACGAGGCCCATTTGTTATATTGTATCACCTTGTGTACAGCCAGATTATAATTACATATTTTTCAGCACTGTCACATATGGACAAAAATCATAACTCTCGAAGTAATTTGTAATACAAAACAGGTTAAATGTCAGAACACTTTTGATATTAACTGTTATATTAAAATAATCTTTTTTAATATTTTTGTAACCAAATATTTGTTCAGTTTGAATGATATTTTAGCGCTACCACTGTGCCAGCTAGACGTGTGCACTGCGGGCGAGGACGTTTAACGTCAATTCGTTGCATGCGCGGTCCATATCATAAAATAGTACCCGGTCCATAAACTCTTAGTTGGATCTATCGTATTTTAGCCACATAGATAAAGGCGAACACATTTAAGAGAGGTTCAATGTAATTGAATAATAATATAATAATTGTTATGCTTAAATGATATACTGATAACGTAATGTTGATATTGTAAAAATAAATTTTAACATCAATTAAATCTTTCAAACAGTAAATAAAATAATAATGATTCATGTATAACAGTCCAGTATAACAATAAACAGTGAGGTTATACAACGATATTGCTACGGAAACATACCCCATTGGGTTTGTAAACACAGTTGAACATCAAAAAAACATACCACATTCCATAGGCTTGTAAACACAGTAGAACAGCGTGAGATCCTCCCCTGTCGTTTCCGATGCCGGCACACTGCCCGTTTTCTCGTGCGTCCAGCCTGCACCGCGGTTGAACATCAGAGCGAGCTTGGTGCTGACAAGACCTGTTTGAGTGTTCGTGTTATATGAGTCTCAATCTGGGAAATGGGGCTAAATGCATGGCAGTATAGTGTCGTCCCAGATTCGCGTATGGAGTCCATACAGACTAATCGGGGACGACATTGAGCGCTTGAATGGTAGTTTTCGTTTAAATGAGTCTCTTCTAAGCCACAATCAAGTTTAGACGGACAGTGTCACCCCTAATTAGCATGTTCAGTTGGCACAGGCTTATAAGGGACGAAATTGTGCGTGTGTATGCTAGTTTTCGTTTAAAGTTAGTCTCTTCGTTTCAAAAATAAAGTTGAGGTGGAAAGTGTCATCCCTGATTAGCTAGTGCGGACTGTATTGATAAATCTGGGACGACAATTTAGGCACATGCATTAAGGCCCATTTTCCAGACCGATGTTCATATTATTTCGATCTGCACCAAGGAAGCATTTTCGTAATCTGTCCGAGAACACTTAGTACTGGTTAATTCATTAAAACGGACAGCAGAGTGTTTTGTTAAAAGCCTAAGGCTTTCGATTGAATCGAGCGATCATTTTATGTTTACAAATTATTAACACGTGTTAATGTCTCTGCCGCAAATAATCAGTTTTTGGAAAAAGTGTTTAACCAACACGCTTCTTAAGAATTTGCTGGATTTCGTATGAACAAAGATGTTTTAATGAACATATATGCCATGTATACAATTATATAACATCACCATCGCGAATAGGTTATGGCAAAAGGGGCGTATATGTTATTACAGCATGGTATTAATATACAAAATGTACATATATGCATATATTTGCTTATTGAAAAATTAAGGAGCTTTCAGTAAAAATGTGAATGCATGTTTTAAGGTACGACTGTATAAATGTCCTGTAAAGCAATAGAACAAACTTTAATAAAAATGTTTCAATTCATTCAGCTTATTAAAACCACCAGCAATTCATAATCATTCGACTGTCTAAGTATATCTATTTCGCAAATTAGCATAAAACCGATTTACAAATGTAATTTATTTGAAACAGTAAAACCACAGTTGTGTTGAATGTTGATCTTAAGCGTATATTTACAAATGAGTAAGATATATATATATATAGATATATATATATATATATATATATATACTATATTATATATATCATCTATCTATTATATAGATCTATATATATATATTATAATATATTCTATACTATATCTATCTCTCTCTCTCTCTATCGCCGGCGCCGCGGCGCGCGCGCGCGCGCGCGACGCGCGCGCGCGCGCGGCGAGCGCGCGCGCGCGCGCGCGCAGAGCGCGCGAGACGGCGAGCGCGAGCGCGCGCAGCCGCGAGCTGAGAGCGCGAGAGAGAGAGGCTCCGAGCGAGCGGAGGACAGAGAGAGAGAGAGAGAGAGAGAGAAGTACGGATATTTAATTGCAGCTATTCACTGCCACTGTTATTGGTAAAGCAGTATATTATCAAGTTCGACGTTTTTTTGTAGGAATGGTTACAAATGTATTAATAGTGTTAGTTTTAATTAATCTAATATCCATTTTGTGTCAGTAATACATAGACTCCAAATATTCTACTTACACCGAATATTTTAAGGACATTCTCCGAAAGTAAACTCAATTATGTCAATCACATTCATTTGAAAAAAATATTGTATTCAAATATGAGAATATGTTAATATTTACTGATTGTATTCGCCAATAAAATTGACAGTCTTTCAATACCTTTCACATTCTGACATTCAGTCGAGCCGTGTTCCGGAAAGAGGACGAATCCAGTCTCCTTAGGCAGAGTAATATCTGACAGAACCATGCCGTCGTCACGGCAACAGAAATTCAGTCCTTTGTCCGAACTGTATTCACCATCCGGTAACTGCCACTCTTCCGAAGTAGTGATGCCAAGATTATTGTCCTTGTCGTGGATTTTGATGTAGCCGTCTTTGAATCCTGCATTAGTGTCCGTAACATTGGATTTAAATTAAGACGTCTGTGAACCCTGCTTTTTTTGTCTATAAACAATATATTTTGATAAAGCCGTCCTTAAATGCTGTGTAAGTTTACATACACGCATATGAAAACTATTGTTTTATGTGGTAAGACGCACATACAATTATTTGACGCGAGTTTTTCCGAAAACCGATAGGTCATGCTTTTTTCTAGATATAGGGATTGAAGAAGAACGTCATTCGTGCTAGTATACAGAGTAAGTATGCAAATCCTAATAATAATTACATAGTTAAGCCATGAACAAGTTCTCCAGAAATATAATAAAGTGGTAAAATTACTTGACAATATCACGTGAACAAACCGAAAGGAATGTCAGAACAATGTGAACATTTTGTGTCTACCATTTAGTTTTTTACCTCTTGGACAATATCCGCCACTCCTAAAAATGCAGTAGCTGCCAGGTTCCCAGTATGTCTTGTAGCGTGGAACCATCGACGTGGCCGTAGACACACCGTGAACACAAAACTCATGTTCAGCGAACGTCGGAGTATAATTTCCCGCCAAAAATGTTTCGACCGGAAACACGTTTGCGCCTGCGCCGAAATGTTTCCAGTTTGATTCTTGCCATACACCTTGCAAATCAGTTGGACATCCCGTTTTGGGTTTAAACAAAGCATACTGACCCTCTGGCCAGAGCATTATCTCTGAAATGAGTTTGAAATAAGTGTCGTTTTGTGCTCACAAAAAGTGCACGCACAGCTTTAACGCACCACTGTCTTTATAATAATTCGATTCCAGACCAAAGTAGTGTAATAATCATAGTGTCTGGTGTCTTAGTACTATTAAATCAAGCAAATAAACACATATTTAGTATAGCATGATGTTTAAAACAATTTATACCATTGTGCAAAGCCTTCGCTGCAGCTTGGTCCTCCATGACGTCACAGGTATAGACCGTACACCCCTCATGCCAGAAGGCTCCTGTGGGTTTGCATTTTCCGTCCACGGAACACCCTAAACAATTGAAATGAAACACCAATGTGATTAACTTTGCGTATGCTCATAATTACAAACACATGTTTTTAATATTTTATAAGAACAGTTTAGATTGGTGGAATCAGTATTTATTCAGCAATTACAAATGTCGAGAGAATTGACGTAATGTTCATGTTCACATAAAAACCTGATGATTTAAAAAAAAACAAGATATAAAAAAAAACTTATAAATTCCGTTCCATTTTAGGTTATTGCTGCATAAACAAGAAGTTAATTATTTGCATTTAATAGAAACAGAGGATTGTCACGCGTGTAGACCGCTCCGATTAACTTTTATTAAACGCTTACATAGCTATATTATTTTATTAGTATGCAAAACTCATAAAGGGCGGGTAAACAACTTTGATGCCCATGTCGACGGGCATGTCGCAAAGTGTGTCAGAATTCATATTGAAGTAACAAAGTTGAAAAATAACCTAATGCAATCTACGTGTGCTACGCGTTGTTTTATACCTTATAATAATAACCAGCGATTCGGATCTCAGAGAGCAATCGTTAGAAGTCAAATACCGCCTGGTATGTTTTGCACGTTGTTCCAGCATCGACGTGTGTGTTGTTCCCATTGATGAACGCATAAACTCACTGTACGTTAAACTTGCAAAATAGTCACCGACCATCGATAACTGTTATACCATTACAGCATCCGCAAATTTGGCAAACACAAAGAAAAACTGAATGAATAACACTAAATATGGACCGTGCTCTGTGAAAAGGGGGTTTAATGCAAGTGCTTGACGTGTCGTTATAGATAAGGATTGGCAGTCCGCACAGGCTAATCAGGGGTAAAACTTTACGCATTTATGGTATTTTTCGTTTACAGAAAGTCTCTTCTTAGCAAAAATCCAGTTTAGGCGGAAAGTGTCGTCCCTGCGGACTGCACAGGCTAATCTTGGACGACACTTCACGCACATGCATTAAACCCCATTTTCACAGAACACGGCTCATATATATCACAGGTACTTGCACATATTTACCGGTTTGCACTTTATTCATCTTCAAAGTGCCATTAGTTATTTGACATTCCATCACGTCACACGCATGCGTAATCCTCTCGCCAACTGCATGGCACTGGCCTTCTGCGTCTGTGCATCCTTTAAATAAGTGAACAATAAAAGTATATGTACGTGAAATTATTTGGCTTATTGACTTACGTTATATATATACTCTAAGGAAAAACAAAGTTATTGGAAGTAATTTGGATTTTTGAATACCACTTAAATAAGTACTAAAGCGCGTTATGTGTTCTGTCTCAAATTCTGATGACTCGTTAAAAAACTTATAATATTTAAATAATGTATTGTGTAAAAAAAGAAATATGCGCGAGGCGTTTTAATTGAGTGTGTTCTTAACATTTTATTTAATTTTTTAATCGAAATCAGGAATTGTGGCATTATACTTCTAATCACATAACTCTTAATTGTTTAACTAAATAAACTAATTGTTTAACTAAATAAACTGTTAGCCTAAATCAAGAAGATGATTAATGTACAAATTGTTTGAAAGCGTATAAAACGCGAACGCTTCAAAGTAGAATAAGCATTAATTAATAACGATTCATTTGGGTCATTTGTCCAAAAGGATATTAACCCATTTATGCCTAGCGTCCTGACAAAAGGACATTGCAAACAGCGTAGACCCAAATGAGACGCCGCATAATGCGGCGTCTCATCAGGGTCTGCGCTGTTTGCTTTTAGGGATTTTCTGTAAGAAAAATTCTAAATATAGAAATAAGTATACTAGACATCCCTTATTTTGGAAATAAATTGATCCAATTTAGAAGGACGGGAGAGTCCACTAGGCATAAATGGGTTAAGCCACGTTTTCACAGAGCGCGGCTCATATGTACATGACAGCCTTAGTTCAACATTACCAGCTTCATGTAGGGTGTAGTGAACATTCCCCAGCAGAGACACACACTTGAACGTGTTACACGACTCCTTCCACGTGGTGTTCTGGGGTTTACACTCGCCTTTAAACGGACACACTGTAGAAAACATACGGTAAATAATCGCATTAATGTCTGTTTTTGTATGAAATTGTTGTATTAGCTGGGCAAAAATCATTGAAACAACGAGTATATACTAATTCTAAATTTAAGGTGTTCTAAAATAAAAATGCCTTCGGACGGGCTTACTGTTAAAAGCACACAAAAACGCATTTAATTTTAACAACGCCTTTCCTCAAATGAAGTATTATTCTTATGTGTCTGCATTACAAAATGATATTCAATTTTGTTCTAATATTCCTTGCTGGCTGTATGTTCGATTATATTTATAAAAAAAAACACAACGCGATAAACAAGGACTCTTTAAAAGCAGTAAAAATATAAGAAAATAAATGACAATATCTCACAAAAAACATCGACCTTTACGTGGAAATTAATTGTTCTGACATCTTTTAATGCATTGTTAACACTTAAAAACATGCCTACAAACTATACAGGAACACATCAGCATCAATAAGTTTCCACGAGTATCACATTGGGGTACAAATTATAACAATTCACCGGACTGTTCTTATACAAAACAACGTTGGAAATAATTTTTGGTTTATGTTTTGTCTATCGGCTGACAACTGTAAATTGAAAAGACGTCTTCTCGGTTAAGTGTAAAATGTTGTAAAAAAGCCCGGATGTAGTAAGATGTCTGCATACGAAATTGATAAGATAATTAACATTGATGTTTCTCATTCTTACAATTTTCACATAGAAACTTGTGTTCGATGACTGTATGCTGTGAATTTTTCTATCTCCATTTTAAGTCAATATTTTAAGTGAAAAAACGTTCTTAGAAAATCAAACTAATTGCCTTCGTAAAACAATTTTGTTAATGGCAAAAGCTAGATAACATTTACTCTACATTGCGGGTAATCACGTGATAGTCAAGATGGCGACGCCATGCCGATAAAGGTATTTTTCGCAGTTCTATACTCTGTATTTCTTGTATAAATTTGTTGAATGCCGCTGACTTTAAAGCCATATCTGCAAGAAAGTATTAATTAGCGTTTATTTCGTATTAATATTCGCTTATTATCTCGAATTTACTCGCTGCGAAATTTCTTAGCGGGATGACCTATACGCGAGTTTCCTTCTGTAAAAGCATTGTAAAAGCAGTGTTCGGTAGGGTAAAACCTGCAAACACCTGCGTTATCTGCTCTAAGATGTCATAATACGAGAGTAAATGAACATTGCCATACTCTAAACAGAACTATTGGGAATATGTCCGTATATATATTATCAAAACCAATCAACACACACGTGATGTTGCGGAGTCGGGAATCGAACCAGCGATCCTCGGATAAGAAGTCCATCGCTCTACCAACTGACCTAGCTAATATGTTGAACCAATATCAGGAATATTCTTTCGCTCAACTCTAACGATTAGATTTAGTTTTCTTTCAGCTGATTGTCGAGAATCACAAATCTTAGCTAAAAAATATGCACATATTCATCCTCAAAATCGGGCTTAAGTCGGACTTAAAATATCTCAAAATGAACACCTAATTGATGGAAAAGTTTGAAAGAATAAATAATTATCAACTTAACGTTTAGTCAGATTATAAGTATATTCGTGACACTATGCCCCTTTGTACGTACACTGCTCCGCAATCTCAAAGAATCCGTCCTTGCCACATCGATACACGGTGCACGGGTTCTCCGGACGCGCCCATCGCTCCCCTTCGCTGTAATACACGCCGTCCATCTGGCACGAACAGATCGGGTTACAATGACCTGCAACAGAAACGTGTTGTTGTTAGTATTTAATAAGTTAAGTTTATTTCTTTAAATACAATGTAAACAAAGGCTGAACATGCATAAAACGTGTCGTACAAATGAATATTTTCAAGTGTTGTTGTCTTGTTGATAATATATATATATATATATATAATGTGAAATAAAAACAATAATTAAATAAATAGTTGCATAATGAATAACTATACATTATTAAAAATATAATAATACACAAAGTATTTTGGACACTGTTAATGTTTTGTCACGGGGCAGCTCATGTGTAAACTTGTCAAAGACACAACAATAAATACCAAAAAATCATTATCTAAGCCCCAGTCTATTAAATAATTCATGCTTTAATCGATTGAATAATTGCAGTGCTCAAACTTACCAGTCGGTCTTCCAACGATGACGTCATTTGTTAATGGAGACGGGAGAGACGTCACACTACATATTGCAACGACGATGTATCCAACTCGAAGCCAAACACTTGATGCTTCCATTCTTGTGAATGTTTATTAACTTGATATTTATAAATTTGATTAATTTACAATTGGTTTATCACACGAATAGTGTCTTTTGTTATTAGTAATTGGAAAGAAAGACCTGCCTTCGAAAAGTCACTCGGTGTACATACTTGATTTTCGCAGTCTTTATTTTGATCTATTTTTGCAGTACGTTTACATTCTGGCAAACATAGTCAATACAATGCTTAAATATGTTTTATCCAAGAGAAAACAAGAACAAAATTGGAAATTTTGTGAAATTTTCAAAATACGTACGTCAACAATTTTGGTTCCGTTTTTCAACTGGATAAACAACACAATTTTTAAAACGTGGTTTATGTGTAAACTACCAATTATTTAGATTAAACTTGTTAAAACAAGTGGAACATATAATACTATCAAAAACTATTTCCAAAATAGTAAATACAAATCATAATGGCATTCCCAAATTGCCATATATAAACATATATTCTAGAAAAACTAAATTAAACCAACACGAAAATGTCTATTCGTCCTATCAAAAAATCAGTGGTAGATCAAGATACTCGTCAACAAGTAAATATCCAGGAATATTTTAGTTCTCAGAAAATAATGAAACAATAAATATTGAACATCAAGGAGAGAATAATGAACACAAACATAATGTTCAGGAATACTATCGCTAACAATCTGTCAAGTCCTTGATATATTCTGTATATCTGTTTCCGACGTCACTATCTTATTCCGAAATCAATTATATCCGAAACCTACAACATCGCCGCAGTAAAATTACACAGCGCATTGTTCTGTTGACAAAAAACACAATGGATTTCGTGTTTAATGCGCTCTGAATGTGTTAATCGTCTTGTACTACAAGACAGATTTGTTTCACCGAGGCAGACTTAAACAGCATCTGTGATTTCGCGCACGTTTTTGATGATGATGAATATCTAGGCGCTAACGACATTGTGATAATTCTCGGTAATTACATATTGTTACGTGTATGGATTTTCTTATTTTCTGTTTGTAATGGCAACACTAGTATATTATTTGATCATATACACAATGAAACGATGTTCAAAGTTAGTTTCCACTTCCAATAAAGTTACAGTCAGCACAAGCTGTACTGATGCAATGACCATATCAAGGGAGGCGGAAAACTACAACTGTCGAGGCATGGTATGGTATTGCGCAAGGGGGGGTTAGAGGGTTAAGGTTAGGGTTTGGGTTAGTGTTAGGGGTCGGGTTAGGGTTTGGGTTAGCCTAAACCCAACCCTAACCCTAACCCGACCCCTAATCCTAACCCTTACCCTAACCCTTTTTTGGGGTTATCACCCCTGACCATGCCTCGCCCGCTGTAGTTTTCCGCCTCCCTATTGCCCCATTGGTGCAAAAAGGTACCATGTGACATTGAAACTAGAAGGCACATGGTACCTTATTGCACCACTGGGGCGATATTAAAGTATTTACCTTAATTAAGTGAGTCGTTGACCTTAGAGATAGGACAATTGATCTTGCACGCGACATGCTGTCAAGACATGATGAGCTTTTGCGGGCCAATATATAATAAGTTGTCTAATATAAAAGTATCAGTCTATGTAGGCTGCACCATGCTTATATTTGACTCCTATTTATATTTGGCGTATGCTAAAATTGAAAGAATAAAACACTTTCAATGCCTGTCAAAGTTTAACGAAGGAACAAACAAATCAACCAAACATATAAATAACACTCATTATGTAATGTATACCTGCGGTTTATTAATGCACATTTAAACAACACACATTTCAACCGTTGATCCGTTAAACTATGAAAATATTCCTCAAAAACACTAAACACATATGTGTATCCTTTGTAGATTTTGATGATATCAACACAATTGCACTTAATAAATATGGTTGTTTATCGCTGATGCAAAGTCAATGGTTAACAAAATGCTTGATCCAAAAAAGCAATAACACGGATTTATATTGAAAATAAAAACGGAACAAGAACACAAGTCTTCGCTTGTTTATGCTAATTCCTAAGCCTATTTGTACTGCGTACGTAATTACGAATTTACAGCTGATATACCACGCAAACATTTATTAGTTGACCAGACGTTCTCCAGTTTATGCAATAATAAAACACGGACTAGGTATACATTTTGCGATGATTGTTTATTGACATTCATAGCGGACCCAAAAAACCGAACAGCCCGCATATTTACTGCCTTGTGACCTTGTCACACGTCATAATAATGATCAATTAACATCAATTATACTGATGACTAGTTTAATTTCTCAAAGCGATTTGCATTTTTCCGGCTAAATATAATTATTAAAACAAACACACGTATAAATAAAAAAAACAACAACAGATACGTTCAAAGTATGTTGTTACAATTAAATAGAGCATTTTTGAAACTATGTCTTTGTACTCAAAGAAAGAGCACATCGATTTGCCTATACATTATTCGACGAAACATATATCTCAAACCTTATGATGAGGACAATAAATAAAAGACGATCCTTCTTAACCCATTTATGCCTAGTGGACTCTCCCATCCTTCTAAATTGGATCAATTTATTTCCAAAATTAGGGATGTCTAGTATATTTATTTCTATATTTAGAATATTTCTTACAGACCCTAATGAGACGCCGCATCATGCTGTTTGCCAAGGCCTTTTTTCGAGACGCTAGGCATAAATGGGTTAAGTTCAATTCAAACGAAGAAACTTAAAACAGCCTTTAAAAAATTGCGCAATCCCTCATAATTCAGCATTTCTCACTTGAAAGAAAATGTGCACGATTTTCAACAATGTGAAATTTCACTGAGACAGCAATATACTTTAGTAAGTAAATATTTATTCTTTTATATTATCTTAAAAGTAATTTTCATTGTGCCAATTATTAAGCGTTATTCTCCCACTTTTGTATTATATCATTATCGTAAGCGTTATTCTCCCTGTTTTGAATAAGTATTATTATTATCTTAAGCGTTATTCTCCCATTTTTGTATAAGAATCAATAATTATCTTAAGCGTTATTCTCCCTGTTTTGAATAAGTGTTAATTATTATCTTAAGCGTTATTGTTCGCGTTTTATATGTGTGCCAAGTATTATCTGAAGCTTTATGTTTTCGTGTTTTACATTGCTGCGAACTATCATATTCAGCTTTTTTTTTTAGTAATTTGTATTAATGTCAATTATTATATAAAATTACCAATGATAATATTATACGTTATTATCAGTGGTTTGTTTATATGCCAATTAGTATCTTTTGTGCCAACTATTTTATTACGCCTCATTCTTTGAGTTTAAAAGTATTGCCAATTATTAAATTAAGCATTATTCTCATTGAATGTTTGGCATGAAGGATCAATAAATTAATGCACATGCTATGTTAGACAATACGATTGCTTTTTAAATGTATAAGAAAGTGCATTTGAAATTAATATATTCAATAAATCAATTGTTCATAGTCTTTTACAAATTTACGTATAATGACCATTGAAACGAAACTTGCGTAGATTTTTAAGTCGATTCATCAATATCAGCATTAGAACAAGAAGCACCAGCATCATTAACATATTCATCATATTTTTCTTCTTCGTCGTCGTCTTCTTCTTTTATCTCATTAATAATATCATTCTCTTCTTCTTGAATATCAGTATGACTATCAGTTTCAACATTACAATGAACAATTTAAAAAAAACTGATAAAAAAGCTTAGACAAAAAATGAGTGCAGCGAGCATACAAATAATGTTAATTCAGTATGATAACCATAATAACACACAGTGTGCACAGATACAACAAATCTATTCTCTATAATTTGTTATTTAAATTAAGCTGAAATTGATAAATCGTTTTATATCTGTCAAAGTGTCAAATTCGACAAACAATTTTAATGCAGTCATGAACTGTACAGCTTAATTGTAAACATTTAGCGAATACATCTTGAAAAGAAAACAACTCTAAATTGTACGTTTGCAATACATAACTTGACAAAATATGACAGCCCAAGACGTTAATAGTTGGCATGGTTTGTGGTTGCGTGAGTTGTATTTTTTGTTCGTATGGTATTAGTTAATCAATTATTTACGTAATTATGCTACAATACATCGACATATATTATACTCTACTATCATTAACGTAATATTAATAAAGTGGATAAATACGTTGTGGTAAGTTTTTTGTTTTGAAAAACTTATATAATTTTTGCAAGATAGATTTTAAGCAATATACATCATACATATAAACGAAACGAAGTCTCCGTTTTGCTCCTGACTGCTTTATCTGTAATGGGCAACCTTACAAAAATAAGTTGTTTGAAGTATTTCCCCAAACTAAAAACGTAATATGACTTAAATATTTACAGGCATAGACCGTGTATTGTTTTTTTTAACAGTAAAAGTATAACATAATACTAAGGTATCAGTTCGTTTTATTATAGCCAGATACACAGTTTCATATCTGGTTTTCTTACAGGTGTAACAATCATTTACACACGTAGAGGACACTTCGTAACAATCATTTACATATGTAGAGGGCACTTCGTAAAAATCAATTAAAAAGTAGAGAGTACTTCGTAATAATCAATTACACAAGCAGAGGGCACTTCGTAACAATCAATTACACAAGCAGAGGGCACTTCGTAACAATCAATTACACAAGTTGAGGGAACTTCGTAACAATCAATTACACAAGCAGAGGGCACTTCGTAACAATCAATTACACAAGTAGATAGCACTTCGTAACAAATCAATTACACTAGCAGAGGGCACTTCGTAACAATCAATTACACAAGCAGAGGGCACTTCGTAACAATCAATTACACAAGTTGAGGGAACTTCGTAACAATCAATTACACAAGCAGAGGGCACTTCGTAACAATCAATTACACAAGTAGAGAGCACTTCGTAACAAATCAATTACACAAGCAGAGTGCACTTCGTAACAATCGATTATAAAAGTTATGGACAAACTGATCAGCTTGTATTAAGATGACATTATTGCGTCAAATATGAGCCGCTGTCAAAAGGTGTTTAATGCATGTGCATAAAGTGTCGTCCAAGAGCAACATGTGCAGTCCACACAGGCTAATCAAGGACGACACTTTCCGCTTTTGTAGTATATAAAAAAAGAAATTCTCTATATAAGAACATTCTTTTTTATGCGGAAAGTGTCGTCCTTTATTAGCCTGTGCGGACTTCACAGGCTAATCCGGGACGACACAATACGCACATGCATAAACCTTTTCAAAGAGAAAACCCCATATATTTTGTTTAAACGTATTCGGCAGAAAATCTCAATTCATATGTGCAAGATATTTGTATTGTGCTCTTTTCGCTCACCTTAGATTATATGTTATATTATATTAACAATATAATTAAATATATTTTTTCTTTTTCTGTCGGTCGAATTTCTTGGGGGCAAAATAAAAATCACCCTGATGCATTTAATATGTTCCAGTGCTAAAATAAAGTTAAGTTTACTCATCGAGTTTTTTTTACGAATTAACTGAGAAATAACAACCGCGGAGTGAAGACACGTGTTGATGACGCACGTTCATGCACGTTTGCTTTTTAAGGCATAGCTTACATAATACCTTACTTCTTAATGTTGTTGAAAGTCAGTTTTTAAAGAATCTGTTACATTTTGTATCGGCTGACTAGGCAAAACAAATGTTCAGTTTTGTATGCAGCATTGTACCATTGAAGGTGATTAAGATTACCACAATGTGATTTTAACATGGTAAGGATACAGGACACACGAAGTGAAAGTCAATGGTGCATTTAAACTTGTTGCCTCATGGTGGATTGTTAACCCATTTATGCCTAGCGTCCTGAAAAAAGGACTTTCATGACTCGCATGATGCGGCGTCTCATCCGGGTCTACGCTGTTTGCTTATAGGAATTTCTGTAAGAAATATTCTAAATATAGAAATAAGTATACTAAACATCCCTAATTTTGGAAATAAATTGATCCAATTTAGAAGGATGGGAGAGTCAACTAGGCATAAATGGGTTAATACACAATGAAAAACCCGTGTGGACATATTGATGTTGTCTCTTATTCTAACACAGCACGCGACTTGTTTTCTATAGACACAGAAGTGTGAGTTAATTTGCAATAACTTATGGGCGGAGCTTAATGTTTCGAAAATAGTTCCGAATAAATAAAGAAAATATTGCGGTAAAATGCACGTGCTAAAACCCGCTCTAAAAGAAATTTAATAAATGTAGCATGTATATAAATGTAATGAAACAACAAATTATATATTTGGTGATAAGTGGCATAACCACGCCTACAACGAATGTTATTTGTTAGGAAACGTAATTCAGAAAACATTTATAGCATGTCAGCTTTTCAGTAGCATCAATAAACGTGACGTCATTAAGTTTCTACGATTGTTGTTTTCAATGAAAGTGACGTCATTTGCAAAAAATTTATGAATGAAAATTACGTCATATGTTTGTACAATTCAATGACGTCACTAAATAGTGAACTTTGTACTAAGAAGGGCGGAGTATTGAAAAATATAGTTCACGTCCTAAAGTTTGAACCAAATCAATCAGAATCGTGTTAGAATTGAAATAATATTTTTCTATGATGGTTTGTTGTCGAATAACCCACAGTAAGTTGTATAGATGCGTGTTATCAAATCACTCGTGCTTCGCACTCGTGATTTAATTCCTACGCATCTATACTCCTTATTGTGGGTTATTCGACAACAAACCATGATAGAAAATATTATTTCTTAAATAGCATGCGGTTAATATAATTTTCCTAGTTTGAGCACAGCGAATTAGAGGAAAATTATTTTCCTTTGCATAAGAAAGTCTCCTGTAGGGGTCGCTCAGTGTATTGTTTCGGCGGGTAAATGTGCTCGTGGAATAGCCATTCGGCATTGCGATACGAACCAGAAAACACGTTTTATTATTAATTTTCTTAATATTGTATTGAATATAAAATATTGACAAATTTTCTCATGAAAATGCTTATCTGCAGAAATATAGTCTGTTTGTTGATTTTTGTGTGTAAACTATATGAGCGTTATTTAATGTATGAGTTATGAAATTTATATCAAAATGTGAATTGCTCACATTTGTTTATTGTCATACATTATAAATGTGTCATCTGGTCGTACGCATAGAAAGCAAAATACAAGCTGTATTTTCAATTTAAATCGTTGTGTTTGTTGTTTATTTAGGAGACGTATAAGGTACAAGGAAAATGAAGACTTTATTTTTTACGCAAGGTAAAAAAGGAAGAAAAGAAGTCCCGCGAGCCGGATTTGAACCAGCGACCTAAGGATGACCATTGGTCAAACCACTACAGTCCTCCGCTCTACCAACTGAGCTATCGCGGGGATGTGTATTAATATGGACGTTTACAATAACGTACGTCTTGATCGTCCCGAACGTAACAATGCTATACGTATAGCGCAATATGAAAAGCAGATGAACGCTATACATCAATGTCAAATTCGACGTTTGCAATACTACATTGTTAACTCTTTACTTCTCGGTACATTGCATGACACGTGTAGTCTCCCTTTGTTTGGCGCGCGTTATATTACATTATGGAATCTAGCATTCAATATTTTCGCATGTTTTTCGGATTATTCCCTTAGGTTATATTATTCCGGGTGTTCTAGCCATTGTATTGCTCAGAATAGTTTCCAAAGCTACTAGCGTGAATTTTACATATTTGCATATTGTTATCGCATTTTCGTTTTTTCATATCAATACGTTAATATTTAATGTGGACTTTTTATTATTTCATCATACCATATTGCATTATAATAAGTCATGCATATTGTAATGAAGATGGATTATGCTGAAGATAGAATAAAATATGCTGCTTGTTACAAATTTATTAAACTTTCTTATACACCAATGTTACATTGACAGTGCAACCACACGGCACAGTTTAGGTGATACATCATGATAATCATCATCGGGAATATGAAAAACACACACTAATCATATAAAGAATTAACCTGCGAGCCGGATTCCAAACTTACGAATTAAGGATGACATTATTTTAACATAACTTCATTTATCCAAGGGTACATGCGTAAACAGGAGCTTACAGGGTTTTAATGAGGTAAGTTGAAAGTTGCTCCCAATATGGAAACATGCAAACAACGCAACATTGGAAGTAAGTGTCCAACGAACCTCACTTAAACCCAGTTAACTTCAGCAATTACGTGGGCGTACACAATGTCGACGTTTACGCTAACGGAGGTTTTAAACGCGGCGAACGGAACATTTTAATAAACCTAATAACACAATATCGGTATCTATCAAGATCATTTTCCGTGTAAAATTGCCGTTTGTGATATTAAATGGTGTAAACCATGTGTTTGATATAATACAAATTGTAAGTATATCTTAAGTTCATATGGTGCGATTAATATTTAAAATATCGGAACAAGAAAACAAAAGAGGTTTTCCCATAGAAACGAATGAATTCATTTTTACCTCAAAATAGTATAAATCCACATCATCGTCAAGAAAATCGCCACTCTTTTTCTCGTCAATCCTAACAACTTTCTTCCTTAAAAATAATTGCAAAAAATGCGTGATTGGACTGGACAGATCTTTTAACGCATAAAGGAAACAAAATCCTTCTGTTGCCCGTATGTCTTCAATGTGCAACGGAGATCAACCTTTGCGCATTCGCGCCAAACAATTACAGTACATTCTCTTTCTTTTCAAACATTTACTATACCAGCACGAGACCGTATTTATAAAAAATGATAATTGATGCAATTATTATTATATGCAGGGACGCATCAAATTAATATTTCTTGAAAATTAAACTCAGTATTTTGACTTTCTTTACATTATAAAAAAAAACTGGTTCTTAAACGCGAGTTATAAAAAATGGTAAAATATGCATTTTTAAAATTAGTTTGCAAATTTGTATAAAACTTTCGGCATAATGTAGTAGCATAGTATATTTTCTTCGTTACCCGCCATTGAATTGTTTCTATAATAGGGACAATTACGATCTCCCGTCAAGTCATAGCCCATGCAGGGATGGATTATATTAGTCAATATTGGAAAGAAAGCGATAACATGGCCGTACGAAGACAATAACGCGACAAAATGACAGCACAATGAAGATAACGCGACACATCCACAGTTCGATAGCGATAACGATGCTAATATCAGTTAAGTACGATGACGAAGGAACGATTCTTTGACAGCGCGATGTTGATAATGTGAATAATCTCTCACTACGAAACTAGTTTAACTCTCGTAAAATAACAGGGGTCATGCCAATATTTAGCGTGTGAGAATGATTGAGCGCACGTGGATATCTTTACGTGCACTTCCGAAAGTCAGTATGTACCTTGTGAACTCCGTAAAGCGCGCAATTGAGCATCATAACTTAAGCAAGAGAGCGGCGAAAATATAGCACAATGTAACGTATTTTCGTCCGAAATTTTCATATTTGTGTGCGCACTTTGACGTCATAACGTGTGCACTGGATCATTCATATTTGCGGGTTTTTTTTATTTTGTTTATACTAGCACTCAAGGACGACACTGTGAGCACTTTCAAATCTAAATGCACGCTCTTGAGAGAACATGGGAATGTTAGCATCGTTTCGTGTTTTCTTTTGCACTTACTTGCTTGTGTGTAATTACGTGGTAATCATTACGAGCGACTTCTTCGCGTTATACGGGCACTATATTCACTGGGGACTGACGAGGTCAAAGCGTAGTCCGTTTCGCTACGACGTCGGGTATAGATTTACTATGAAAACATTGTTTAAATACACATAACATCGAGAAAAGATTAGTCGAAAATTGTGTTTAAAACAGGTAAGATTATGCTTTTCTAATAACAAATCTTTGAATTTAAGCACATTGACATTTCATAGGTCTTTCACATCATATTATAATCCAAGATGTCTCTGGTTTATGCGGTTAAACAAGAAATATACCGCTGTTTTATCAAACCGAAGTCAGGTTTCACTTTTAAAAAATGCAATTAAGGTTTACAACTGTGTTTAATTGACACAATTTTACCATTTCCATATTGATCTTTTTCTCGTGAAGCCACTGGTGTGTTAAGAAATGTGTAGGGTGACCCAGTTTACAGAAATAAAGGCTAAATATTATTATTAGGCATGATCATGTCTCTGACAGTATATGTTTATGCCTCGCTACGACAACGCTTTAGCGCACAGTCGGCATGGTAATGCACATTATTATGATAGTATTAAATTCACGACTAGGCCAAAAGAAACGATTAAAATCGAAAATCCATATATAAGATGACAGTTGAGAGTCGAGAACCTAATGTCGTCGGTCTCAATAAAAAAATGACGCATCTTCACCTTGCGACAATCCCTTATACGTTCATTTTGATAGAGACCGACGATAGGTTTTCAGCATACGGTACTCTTTATCAAATAACATTCGATTCTCGTTATCCCCAACTCTTTTATCTCGAAACTCTGCTTATGGCAAGTTCAATCCTATGTCCCAACTTCGATCATTATTTATCTCATACGGATTTTGATTTTTACATTGTGTATATCAAAGCGATTTTCTTGAAAATCAGTTATCGTCAACTAATTTTGAGATGAGTTTGATGTTCGTATACATGACTTTACCTGTAAAACCCACACCTGTAAAAGACGTAAGGTGTGGAAAGTAGGACCCCAATCGCACAAATCCGCAATTGCCTTGTAAAGGTGTGGCAGTGGGTTTCTGTCACAGGTTATTGTTTACTGCGTACATGACGGCCGGTAAATTTAACTCGTGTTACAATGCGGTTAAGGCCCAGTCTCACTATGATGCCGGCGGAGCCCCAGTGCGTGATCAGGCATCTACCGGGATGAACCCTTCCGGGATGAAATGGTGCAGTCCCGGTTGTTTCCAGTACCAAGCTGGTCATTGCCGGTCTTTCCCGGTAAAACCTGGTCCATCCCGGAGGTATTAAACATTTGAATACTTTCCCGGTGGACTCCCGGTTGTTCCCGGTTAAACCTGGGCGTTACCGCAGCTCTGCCGGGGTCTGATGCCGGTATAGCCTCGATGAGTGCCGGCGTAGTGACGGTATACCGGGGCTCTGCCGGGACTCTGCCGGCTTTCACCGGGTTCAACCTTTTCGTTTGGATGTTCATGCGCACAGTGAGGCACGGTATCTTTTGCACTGGGAAATGGCAGTCTACCATAACTGCAAACTGCATGTGATATGTCCTGAAATGGATAAAGAAACTTCGTTGTAAAACCTATACATTATATTTGTACTTCGTTGCGCAACCAATACATACTCTGTGCGAAACCTATACATAAAGCGACTTGTAATTTCCTTCGAAACAAAGCATTTGAATTATTTAAATACATGTTCGTAACCTGTTTTGTACTTTAAAATGTGAAATGTACACTGAATCAAATTAACATGTAGTTGTATTTAAGTTACCGTAATTGGCTATTTTAACAGAATAACCACCTTATACATTGCTTCAAATCAAAATATTTCGATTTTTGCTCAATATAATCTTAAAGATTGCAACTACGCACATGTGCTATTAGTTTGTTATTGAAAATAAGTACCTACCATTACTGGATGTTCCGTTCTCTAATCCATAAACACCAGAAAAGATGAAACTCGCCTGATTAAGTGGTGTATTAACACAGTGTTTTCGTAGTAAAACATATACCCGACGTCGTAGCGAAACGGACTACGCTTTGCCCTCGTCAGCCCCCAGCGGTATAGCCTTTACGGACGCACGCTTGATACAGAACTTCAAAGCATACCATGCCCACCTATCAACTGTGAGTCACGAGAACCCAAAGGCTGACGGCACGAATGATCTTAGACAGAAGATTGGTCCCTTATGTCCTTTTTCTAAAGATTTGATACAGTGGACATTATTTTTGAAATGATGTCGGGAACCGTAATTTGAAGGAAGAAATAAATAAACTAGAAAATAACGTTCATACATATTACTAGGGATTTTCATAAATGTAGTCGATGTGATCAAATACAATATTACTTTTAGTTATACTTATATACGCGTATATATGAAGATTCGTTGGTGAGTACAAGATCCAGATCAAGATTTTGCGACGCCTTTTCTTGTCGATCATGATACGCTTATAATTCATTCAAAAGTCTTTATCTAATTGTTGTGCTATCATATTATTACTTCCTCGTGATTCTTGATTCATGACGTCAACATGTATAAAATATTTCAAGAGTTTTATTGAATTGTAAATCATAGGCTAATCAGAGAAGGCACTTTCCGCACAGACTGGATTTTCTTTACACGAACCATTCTATAAAAGCGAAAAGAGTAGTCCATTATTATCCTTTATTATATAGAGGATATTTGTTGGATCCGGTGGATTATCGATTTAAATTCACGAGTGATCATAGAAAATAATATTTTCACGAGTGGCGCAGATTAAAATCGATAATCCACCGAAACCAACACATTTTCTTTTTATTTTATGTTTTTTTTTCACAGTTTATATACATTGTGAAAGAGTTTAACTAAAGAATTTCGCTGGGAAAATGACGTCATTACGTCAAAAAATGACGTCATTTAACATTAAGAATGAAAATTATCGATAATTTTTCACTGATAATTTTCATTGTTTGAAACAGTGAAATGATCAGTTTTAATTCACTGATATTTCTCTATAAACCACCGGAAAGCATAAAATAAAAAATGATTATAAAATGAGTTTATTGCAAAACGGGCTTTTATTTTTTCATTTACATCGCAATAAGACACTGCAACCCGTTTTGCAATATTATTGGATTTCTGGGTTAAAGTCGCTTAATCATGAAAGTGTTAAGATCACTGTTTATTATACATTCTGTGTTTGTTTATCACATTTACTTATGGAATTGGTCACTTTCAATGTCCGTTAATTTTAAGTCGAATCTGACACCTCTGTCTTATTATATGTATACAAACTCCATATATACGACATTTGAATCTTTCTTTTCAGCGTTTCAAATCAATTAGAATAAATAAGTTCTTGTGGTATGATTTTATTGCAAATAGAGTTTAGTGCACAACGTGTTGTTATAAAAATGCACATTGCAATAAAACGCTGCAACCTGTTTTGCAATAAAATTATGCACTTCCGGGTATTCTTCACTTAATTCCTAAAATTGGTGAACATCACTTAATATAAACATTCAGCCTTGTTTTATCATATTTACGTTAGAGACGCCTTTTAAATAAAAATATACATATATATATATTATATATACCAAACATTCAAACGTTAATCGAAAGTTCAAGTATGTTTTACGAAGAAACAAACTATGTTTTACGAAGAAACAAACTATTATTGTGGGCAAACCCGCAAACCCGCCAACTCAACTTGCTGGTGATATTTCGCAACTTGTTAAAATAGAACACCGGATGACAGACTGACACGTAAAAGACAACCATTCCAATTTCATATATTTACTTCCGTAAACGTTACGACGTAACGCAAATTACCTGTTGAGGAGCTTATCTAATTTACATATGTGCTATTCATCTTGTAAATCTTCCGCGTCGCTAATACTGCGCGGTTCACGTGATGATTAAAAAATAACGACACTTTAAGCATTTTATTTTTGTGACATATTGTTTTTGTCAGCGGTGTTATTTAAACATTTTGTAAATAATGATAAGTATATATTTGCAATAAATTTATTACAAAACGGGTTGGAGTGTCTTATTGCAATTTGATTTTTTTTACAACAATCCGTTTTGCAATATACCCGTTTTGCAATAAATTTATTGCAAAACGGGTTGGTGTGTCTTATTAATTCAAATGCATTGCAAGAGTTAAAAGGGAGTTAAAAGTGTTGTATTTTAATAAAATTGTTATATAAAATATAGACAAAACTTTGAGTTAAGACTTAAAATGCATGGAAGATGATGCATTTCGACATTTAATACTAATTGTTTCATATTGATTTGAAACGGTATAACGGAAGTGTATGCATTTATTTGCGAAACGCTCTGTTTACTCACTGTGTTTTTATATGTACTTATATGTACACTATACGCCTAACGATCGTATTAACAGAATGAACGCATGAATAACTGTGTAAAAATGAAGACACCGGTTGATTAAGCCTGTCTTAGGACGTTTAATAAAACGCGTACACAGGATCACGTGACTTTGTGGAGTTCCCCATTTTAACTTAAATGGATGTACACACAACGGTAAGTGGTGCTTGATTTCAAATACCTTTTAAATGCAATTTGTCTTAAGAATTTCAACTAGTGCATACAAGACAGATTTGTATGCTGCTTATGTCGATGTGAAATGCTCATAATTATTTTTGAATAAGCCTGAGTTCTTGTTCAAAATGTAATTTGTACTTCATGGTTACGCTTCACGCAACGTGACATTTCGTCAACGATTTCAGACTTATTCGAGGATTTATTCTTATACCCTATGATATTGGCACAAAGTGCAAGAAAAACAGTCTTTTATGCACTAGAGGTTTTTGAAAATGCATTTCAATAAAAGGAGATATTTGCAAAACTTAAGTTCTTAACGGTGTGATAACATTCTGTCCAGCCCATGTGCAAACCCCTGAAAACCCTGTTGATTCTGCACCCTGGTACAGTGTAGTTAACTATGCATGGCCTGCCAATGCTGTATTGCACCCTGGTACAGTGTAGTTAACTATGCATGGCCTGCCAATGCTGTATTTCATTCAGTGTCTTAGTGATTCTGCACCCTGGTACAGTGTAGTTAACTATGCATGGCCTGCCAATTCTGTGCAGAAGTGTATTATTCAAGATGATACATATCAATACAATGTTATTCTAATGGTGAACACAAATAATTATACCGATTATTACAATAAATGAAAGTTAGCGATGCGTTAAATCTTTGTTTGACATGCCATCAAATCGCACGTGCTGCCTCCCCTTGTTTGGTTAGGTTTATATACAATTGTAAAAACAAGCAAATATTACTACCGCGTGATATGCGAGAAAATATATATCAATGTATACCACTAAAAGTATTTTTGCCTTTGGCATTTTAGCATAGAGATACCGAAAACATTGACTATTGTAAGCTTAAGGTATAATAACGGAACCCCGTTAGGCAATCGCTCCTGCATGTATTGATTTTACTATCGAATAATACAAAACTGAAAACGTGACAATACAAGGACTATAACACTTTGATATTGTTTTAAAATAATAAACAGAAAAAATGGCTTCATAAAAGACAGTGTCATTTATCTAACAGCTTGTTTAAAACATGTTTACATATTCAATTTTTCTGATATTAAATGACAACGACAACAATTCAAAACATGAAAACTGAAAGTGGAATTGAGTAAAGCAGAACATAACTACTACATGAAATGTACACCAACAAGCGTTAATACAAGTATTTGGTAATTTGAAACAATACATTACTAAGTTATGGACGCACTGGACCGATGTGTCTTATAAAGAAAACTTTGCTGCCCAGTTTGTTTGCTCCTTTAGCTCTCCTCTGATTATATACAGACTTATTGTCTATAACAATATTGTTATTTTTATTGATAGTGCTGGTTCAAATTTAGCGGGGGATACCTGAGCAAATAACTGATGTTCTGAAATAATTAGTCATTTAAACACAAAAATGCCGTCATTGTTAACAGGTTTGTCCAGGCAATGCTGAAATGAAGTAAAATATTCTCATCGGGAGTTTATTTTCAAAGAACTGCTGACGATGGGATACAACTAAAAGGGACGGAGAAAAAAAAATGGCAGAGGAGGCACGCGTTGATGAAGCATATGTATGCACGTTTGCTGTTAAATCCGTAACATAAAAAGTCAGGCGTCCCAATCTTATATTCCAATCGGAGTATTGGTCTATCATAAACGATTTTTATATCATCTGCTATGTCTTTTCTCGACTGAGCGAGAAATACCTACCTTCAGAATCAATGCAGTTACATATCATTCAGTGTCATAAGGATACTACGTAACTGCGATTATAACTGGCTGATAAGATATTAACATACTAATGCGCAATGATTACATGAATGAAAGTGCGTTTAAACATTAATTGTTATTAAATAATTAAATATTCGTGTGAGAATGTGTATGGTTCCAGGATAACATACAGTTTAAGCTCTTCTTTACGCAATTCGGAACAGGGATTAAAAAAATTCGTCCCGCGAGCAGGAATTGAACCAGCGACCTAAGGATAACAGTTTGTTAAACCACTACAGTCCTCCGCTCTACCAACTGAGCTATCACGGGATACGTAACTATATGTAGACGTGATCGATAACGTACGTTCAAATTGTCCCGAAACGGAAAATTGCCATGCGCCTTAAGGAATATGACAAGCGGATGAAAGCTTTACATCATTTCCGACTTTGCGTTTGCAATAATTAATAGTTAACTCTTGTTTTCTTACGACATAAAATCGTAAGTTTAGCCTCCTCTTGTTTGGTTCTGTTTGTTTTCAATTATGAAAAACAAGTAAACAATTTTATGTATTATTTAATATTATTAAAAAGAAAAAGAAACTACCAAGTCGCTTCATTTATTATCATTCTTCATTTTAAGCAAAGTGATGCAAACAGTTATTGTTTGACTCGATTGCATTTTAAGAGCGTCCAAACATTCCAACGACAGCGGTTTACGTTCGCTATTGGGTTTTCGTATGTGCTTACTTGAGCGTGCGTTTATTTATATATTATGTAGCTTTTGTGTGTTTGTAATTCTATGTTTCCGGAGGGCAAACATTTGGAAGAACGAGTTATTTTAACTAATATCTAAATCAAAAGATCAGGAAAGGCGGCCATATAAACTGTTCATTTAGTTTAAATGTGTGAATCATACAAGAGCTTTGTCATCGTTTTATAACGATATTCAATCACACAAACCTTCCAAATCTTAAACTATTCCATTACATGTTGCACTTAAGTAAGCGAACACACTCGAATGTACCCCAAATGATAACAAATTCAACATTGAATTAACCAAACACATCAGTTACTTTTGAGTCAGCATCAACAATTTAGGATCGGTTGGGTTCGGTGAAAACACACAACTTGTGTTCAGGTATTATGGGTTTTTATTGTAAATATTCATGATATTAAGGTCTAAGCAGTATGGTCAATATGGATATATTTTAAAACATGACCGTTTTGGTATATACATCATGTGTGTTGTTGCTGTGTTACTAGTTGGTGCATGCTATAAGCTATGCGAATGAAAAACAGTTCAGCACTTTTCAATGTAAGGTTAACTGTTAAAAGTAACTCGCAACTGGGGAAATAAAACATGTTTCATACATCCTCTTTTTAATTAATCAATGAGCATATTTTTAAAGGTTATCGTATTGTCAAGCATAGTGCGATTTATCCATGCATAGTGCGATTTATCCATGCGTAGTGCGATTTATCCATGCGTAGTGCGATGGTTTTAATGGGATTCTGCAGATAATGCTTTTGCATTTCAGGTAAATAATATATTTTTGTCCATGCTACGATTTTATTTGAGGTACGCAAACTGTAATAAATAAAAGAGACAATACAGAAAAAATTGCATTACCCGCCAGTAGGATTCGAACCAGCGACCAAAGAATGACACTTGTTCATGCCACTGCTGTTCCCGCTCTTCCAACTGGAATATCAATGGAGACTTTATATTGTTTAACGTCCCAACCACTTTACCATGTTATACTTCAATATTAGATACAATAGAACTGTTCCAATGTCGATCCCTATTAAATTCCAAAATCGACAACACATAATGTAAATCAGTCTCATTATAAGTGGTGATGTGGCCATGAACCCTGGCCCAATCAAGAAGCCGTGCGGTCAGTGTGGTAATCCAGTCGCCATAAACCACCGTGCGGTACAATGTGAGGATTGCTTCTACTGGTTGCACATAGGTCCAAAATATGCAAATATCTCGCCGGCAGAGTATGAGAAATTAGCTAACAGTGATAAGGCGTAGTTTTGTAAAATATGCAACAACTTTCAATTTACAGACTCATTCTTTAGTGATGTGAATATAAACCATCTGGATGAAAGTGACTCTAGCGATGCTTCTACTACTGACTCGCCTGTTGAAGAGCTGAAGGCTGCACGCAAACTGCATCCTAATAAATTCATAATCAGCCATATCAATATCAACAGCTTAAACAATAAATTCATGGAAATTGCTGAAATACTAAATGATAAAATAGTTGACCTTTTATTTATTGCAGAGACTAAATTTGACTCATCCTTTCTAAACACAATATTTGAGCAATCGCACATTCTCGGCCCTTTCCGTCAAACATCGGATAAGTACCTCGAAGGAGATAGTATGAATACACATTTCGGAAGCGGTATTGCGGTCTACCTACGCGGGCCTACGCGAATCAAAATTACATAGTAAAAACAAACATGGCCGGTTTTGCGAGCTGTTTACATTTTGCAAAGATGAAAATGGGGATTTTCTATGCTCTGAAGCCAGAGCAAGTACAAACTCTACAGGAATTATGGACGCCATCGTTGTTATTGTTGTTGTTGTTGTAACATTCTTAGAATGGTATCACGTGGGCGGACTACTTTCAACCCGTATTTCTCCCGAGTCCGATTATGATAATCTGCGAGGGGTACCGAATGAATATTTGAGGTGCCGGGCTACAAACTTGAAAGGGAAGACCGTAACATTCATGGTGGGGGTATAGAGTCATACACTAGATCTGACATTGCCTCTTGTCGCCGAAAAGATCTGGAATGTGAAAATCTTGAGAACATTATAATCGAAGTTAATTTGAAAAAGAAAAAATCTGTTTAATTAGTGTTTGCTGGCCTCCAAGTATGAAAGATGACATTTTTTTTCTGTGATTATTTTACAAAATTTTTAGGCAACTGCATAACTCTGTTCGACTATTGTACGGTTATTGGAGACCTTCAAGACATATGCTGCAGTTTTAATGCAAATTTTGCTCCTAGAATTTGATAATTATTGGTATTTAGGTAGAACCATCTGTTGTGGATAAAATAAAAATCAACGGTCAACGGTGTTGTTCATTTTTTATACGCACTTGAACAACAAGCATATTTCAGCACAAGAACAATTCACCAATAAGGTTATAGCATACAAATTTGAGTAAATTAATGAGAAAAGTGTTGAAAACAACCTCTCGTTTTCACAAAATATGTAATACTGATTCAATTTGACGGCAAATTAGTTTTTTTAACATGAATTGATTGTTTCATGTTTTTATTTATCAATTTTTAAACATAAACAAAAACAACAGAATTTCACATATGGAAATAAATAAAATGCATCAAAGTCATTTTTATTTTTACATGCCTTCCTGCACCTAGATTTTTTCCTAATTTACCTAAATGTTTAATGAGTTATAATTTAATACAAATATAAAAAGAAAACAATAGGTTACCGGCGTCGTTTGTTCTCAAATGCAATTTAACTGCATGTATTAAAATACAATTTAAAAACACAGTGAAAACCATTAACATGAATCAGGTCAAAACACATATTAGTAGATGTGTTGCTGTATGCCAATGAAAAGGTAGATTTAAATGTAAATGAAAATACAAGTTATTTGTGTCAAAATCAGTAAAAGTAGGTAAATACAGTATCCAACTTAAATATCGACGGTATTAGTTGTACTTCTTGACATGACTTGACCAATGTTTTTATGTATGCCAATGCGAAAGTAGATTTTAATTTAAGTGAAAACACAAATTATGTGTAGCAAGATAAAACAAATAAAAGTTTATACTGAACCAAACAAAAAACAAGATAATTGAATACATTTGAAGGGGCATACCAGTCAATTTTGTTTTGAAATTCTCATCGCAATTTTACCAATTTATTATTGTATGCAAATGTAGATTTAAATATAATGAAAATACAAATTATAAATTATGTGTATCGCGTTCATTATATTAGGTTAATAAAGATTTCAATAAAAAAACAATACGTATACAATACACTTAAAGGGGCATATCAACGGTATTTCTTGTGATTCTTAATATGACCTCACCAATTCACTGCATATCATTTGTATGACTTAATGTATATAAACGCAGTACCATATTATTGGAATTGCTACGAAAATGTATATGAAAAACAATTGTATCTTCACAGTTCGTGTACGGTAAAAATCTAATCCAACACAAGTACTGCATTTTTAGGAAAACGTTTACATGCTACAAACAAGTTTGCATGTGAATAGAGATAATACAGAAGAAAATGATGGTGCATATGTAAAACAATCAAGCACTACCTACATGAATTTCGTTATCTAAAATGATTTTTTTTAATTATAATAAGTTAGTTGTTGATACGCCACTGTAATGTAATAATACTAAAATCAGTATTTTGTTTTTAAATCTGCAATGACTCAGATATTTTAAAGTACAGAATACATTTTAAGAACGTACGCGGTAGTTTTAATTATTGTTTATGACATATACCATAATGTTTGATAGACCAATATTTTTCTGATATTAAAAGAAAATAAAAAACGAGGTCGACGGGTGTTCTTATTTGTGTTGAGCTTTGAATTGAACGACTATTTCAACGTGTGAGTTAACACGCGATAAAAAAGGTGTTTTTGTATTCGCAGGAAAATATGGTCGATTCTTACTGTGTTATTTAGGGGCTACAAATTGTTTATCAATTTTCTAAACTTCATACTACTTTATTTCTTGGTATCAGTCCTTTATTGAATATGAATCCCGTTTTTATTCGAATATCCGAAAAAGTATACACTTATTGCGCAACCTGTGTTATACTAAGTACAAAAAAACAAATTTTCTTATACTTGGGAAGTTTATAGGAAGGCCTGAAACTGTTAATAAACTGAAACGATTATCTGTTAATACATATTTTCAAGAGCGGTGCATTGGATGGTGTAAATCCACAGATTTTCGGAAAACAATTAAACCTTTTCTATCTAAGAAATGCATCGGCTCACAATCAAAACTTATTTTAAATGAAAATGATAACATTATATCTGACAACTCTAATGTAGCTGAAATTGTTAACAATTCCTATGTAAATGTAGCTGATGATATAGGTAAATATTATCATTTTGACGAAAGTAATCATCCAGTATAGACAAAATCTTAGGTAAAATTTTTAGTAAAAACTTTTAATTTTGTTCCAACAACTTATACAAAGGTGTCTCAAATTTTAAGTAAATTTAATGTTAAAAAGTCAACCGGTGTGGATCAAATTTCAGTTAAATTGTTGAACATTGGCATGAAGTCTCTGACTCCATTTTTAACACAATTGATAAATTCTACAATTTCTTCTGGTACTTTTCCTGATAAGTTAAATGAAGCTAAAGTCGCTCCTGTGTATAAGAAAAATGACTCTATGTTGCAATCTAATTATAGACCTGTTAGTATTTTGCCTGTCACTTCTAAAATTTATGAGAAAGTACTTGACGAACAACTTGCTTCTCATTTTTACACTATTTTTGATAAATTTGTGTGTGCCTTCCGGAGAGGACATGGATGCCAGACTACCATTCTCAGGCTACTGGAGAATTGGAAGAGGGCCTTGGATTCTAACCAGTATATAGCTGCCATCCTAATGGACCTGTCCAAGGCCTTCGACTGTCTTCCACACAACATTCTGCTCTGTAAGCTGGCATCATATGGACTCTCTGAGAAGGCCACTGATACTCTTCGCTCTTATCTGTCAGACTGTAAGTAACAAATTAAATTATGTGGCAATGAAAGTAACTGGGCAAATATCAAAACAAGTATTCCACAGGGCTCGATACTCGGCCCCATTTTGTTTAATGTTTCTATCAATGATATTTTGTATTTTATTGAACATGGCACTATGTACAACTATGCAGATGACAATACACTGTCTATTAATACACCAAACTTTGATTTATTGATAAGAACTCTACAAAGTGAAAGCAAAATTCTTATTGACTGGTTTTCTTTTTATTGTATGAAAGCACATTCTGACAATTTTCAGGCGATAGCCGTTGGAAAGAAAACGCATGATAAAAATCCTAAGTTTGAAATAGATAATAAATCTATTTTTTTGTGAGGATGTTGTTAAATTAGTACGTGTTGCTATTGATTTCAATCTATCTTTCAATACTCACATCCAGAATATTTGTAAAAAAAAAGCTGCTCAACAACTTTATGTTCTAAAGAGAATAGGTAGCAATTTGAATAGACTTAATAGACTTATAATATTTCATACGTTCATCTTGTCAAATTTTAATTTTTGTCCTCTGGCATGGCACTTATGTACAAAGAGTAACACTCAGAAAATAGAGAAAATTCAAGAGAGAGATTTGAGATTTGTTTATGATGATTATGCTTGTAACTATGAAGATCTGCTAAAAAGAGCCAATTTTCCACCTCTACATATTCGAAGAATAAGAACCATGGCAAATGAAACTTATTAATAAAATATGTCAACCTGTTTTGCATGACTTAGTAGTAAAAAGAAATAATACTTATAACTTAAGATATTCAAATATATTGCAGGCTCTATCCGTAAAGACAAAACACTATGGTAGGAAAAGTTTAAGATTTACAGCCCCAATCCTGTGGAACTCGCTGCCTCATGAGATCAGAAAAGCAGGCTCCTTCAGCCAATTTAAAACCTTGATCTCATGTGGGAATAAAAATATATGTAATTGTCCAGTGTGCAATCAGACATAGCTGTCCAAATCTTCGTTCCAACTTAATATTATACAATATTATATAAAAGGATATATAAAATATATTACATTAAAGATATTATACAATATTTACAGTATACTAGTTATTATTATATCTAAAACTTATATAATAGCTTTTTATAATTTAAAAGCTAAAGATGTAATCAGAGTCATGTTTTGTGCATAGACATACTAATATATTATACATTCTCGATAAGAATAGTGCGTAGAAGTCTCTCAAATACAATGTTTTCAGTTTACGTTTAAAAATATCAATTGTTATTTATTTCCTAATGTACTGGGGAATTTCATTCCACAGGCGTGGTCCGACAGTTTAAAAACCTCACTAAAGGTTTTTCTCTTGTTGAGGGGGGCATTGTAGCACCCTTCCGATGACGAAGCTGAGCGCAGGGGTCGTGTATGAACTTGTTCTGAAAGAAGTTCTGTCAGATTAGGGGGCGCATTCCTAATTGAGCAGTTGAACATGAATGTTAGAATTTTAAACGTGATTCGTGCTTTTACAGGTAGCCAATGGAGTTCGTAAAGAGATTGTTTAGAGCTGTCAAATTTTCCACGGTTGAGGACAAGTTTTGCACACATGTTTTGAATTCGTTGCATTTTATGAATTTCACTTTGCGATATTTCATAAAGGATAACGTTACAGTAGTCAAGATGTGATATGACTAGGGATAGCACGAGAATTTCAGTTGCTTCCTTGGTGAGGTACTTTCTGATGTTTTTGATTTTCAGATAATTTAGTATTGCTGTTCGGCATATGCGCTTCACATGTTCCTTGAAAGTTAGTGTCTCATCGAAGAACGCTCCCAGATATCTTATACAACTTTCCGCCTCTATGTAATCACTGGCTATATTGATTTGTTTGGTGTTACACTTGTGAAGTTGTTGTCTACTGCCAAACATGATAAATTCAGTCTTCGAAGTATTCATTTTTAATTTATTTTTATTCATCCAATTGTTAATTGTAAGTGCGCATTGCTCTAGTTCTTGAATAGCATTTGACTCTGAATTCGCTAATGTAGGGCGAAAACGTTTGTTTGCTATATGATCATCGGCATAGCCGTAGACTGTTCTTATAGGTGGGATAACATCAAATATCGTCCCGGCATATATCAGGTACAGCCAAGGACCGAGACAGCTACCCTGGGGAACACTACATTACAGTGGACGTGCTGATGACAATGCTGAGTTGACGCTTACTCGGCAGAGTCGTGGACGCAAGTACATGTCGATCAAGCCGAGTGCAGTCGGTGATAACCCATACTGTTTGTAAAGCACATCAGTTAAAATGCCATGGTCCACGGTGTCGTAGGCGGCGCTCAGATCAATGGCGATCAACGCCGTCACCTCCTGTTTCTCCATACCGTCCAATATATCATTCACTTGTCTTAAAAACGCAGACTAACATGAGTGAACACGTCGGTATGCGGATTGGGTTTTCGGTAAGAGACTGTTTTCGTCTACGTGGAAATTGAGTCGTAGTAGAACGGGCTGTTCAATGACCTTTGACAGGAAACAAAGGTTACTTACAGGTATGTAGTTTCCAAAATTTAGTTCAAGTCCTACCTTCTTCAAAAGTGGTCTTACTATAGCTTGCTTCCATTTTGAAGGGAATACACCTTGTGTGAGAGAAAGATTCACTAAGTTCAAAGGTAGGAGGTCCTGAAGAAATGATTTTAGGATATGTGTGGGTATGACGTCTAGTTCACAGGATTTCGTGTTTAGTTCAGTGATTATCTTTTTCACTTCTTCCGTAGACAGTTCTTGAAAAGATTCTAAAGATGGTATATGATTCAAATCAGGATCAAAATTGCGATAATCTTTCAGTGAATCTCGTATGTTGTTAATTTTGTTCATGAAATGATCAGCAAATTGGTCTGTCTTCGTTCCTGTAAACTCTGCGACAAACTTGTATTGCTGTTTGGAATTACCTTTGAGATTAGTAACTTTCTCACTGAGTGTTTGTTGTTTTTCTTTCTGTAGCTCAAAGCTATATTTACTACGGACTTGTTTGAACAGTTCATAATGGTCCAGCTGTTTGTATTTTCTCCACTTTCGTTCAGATTTCCAACATTTTCTTTTCAAACTAAGTATATCTTCCGTAAACCACGGCTTCGGGGCACGATCTATGATGGTTTTCTGTTTGATTGGTGCATGCGTATCAAAGACTTTTGTTATTTCAGTTTTAAATTGTTCCACAAATGTGTTGATGTCTGTTTGATTGATCACACCGGTTGCGAGATCTTCTGCAATCTACGACTAGGTCAAGAAAATTTCCTCCCATGTGGGTACTCAAGTTTACATGTTGTTTAAGTCCCAATGCAAAAAATGAGTCAAATAATGCTTACAGAAATATTCCCTATATGAAGAAATATCCGGAGAATAATATTTTATAAAAAACGTTTGTTTAAAAGCTGAACTTGTTTGTTAATTTGATTTTGTTGTTGTTGTAGTTGTTGTTGTAATTCCAAGATAGATTAAAATTTACTATAATCTATGTTACAATAGAAAATATTAAAAAAAAAAAATTAGATGTCATGCCATATTTAAGGATTTAAGTTTTAATATTAGAGTCACATTTTTAAAGGTATTGCATACTTCATAACGATTGTATAGAACCATTTTATAAAATGCATTGTTATTCTAAAAGTAAGAAAAGTTTTCGTGAATTAAGAATACAAAATACACGCAATACTTACTAAAATGTAATCCATCCGTTCTTTCAAAGCGCATTAAACACACAAACATTGAAACTAAAGCAGAGAGCCGAAAATATTCCTTTTTTTCTCAATCATAAGCTGGTAGTGTTTAATAGATTTCGAGCATTTTGATTTAGAGCATGACATCGACTGCTTTCAGTTGCCATCTGATCTCAAAAATTCAATATTAGCTCGAAAGATAAATTGACAATATAAAAATTTCAAAAATTGCATTTTGATGTGAGTGTTATCTTAAAACTGTATCGGAGAAGGTATGTGTGGCAATATAATACGCCTACAGTATACTACAAATTATTTTATCAAAGACATGATATTTTAAGGATGTGTCTTGATGGTATGTATACAAAATCTGAAACCAATATTTCATACACATACGGCTAATAATAACCCTTCCAATTACAAATAGGATGTCGAATCATTGCGGAAGTTAATACGTGTAGGGTTAATGTTGTTGAAGGAATTGAAGTGTCTTCAGCGTATGTCATATAGAAATTGTTTGTTATGTAATTCATAATACTTGAATTGTATGTACCCGAGTGGTTTTGAACCCTTTTTATTAATTTGTAACCCAATTTCTTGTGGCCAGTTTTATCACTATTGGGTATGGTTTTCTGGTTCAATTGTTCACTTTTGGTGGGAATTTGGAGAAGAAAGGCATACATTTTCTTCAACCTTTTTATTAGTATTTAATCAGGATTGTCACTGGCTGCAGTCACGTGAGCTTGGAGTGTATAACTTGGAAGTACGAGGAGCCATTCAATTCCACCAATTGGTAATTTACCTGTGTGCTATGTGTTATGTACTGTTCTTGTCATGTGATATATGTTTGTTGCTTTGTATGTTTGTTACTATTTTTATTGCATAATAATGTTTAATGTTCAGGTGTTATTGGCCACTAGAACACGACATATCTTATTTATAGTATAAATGAGTATGATATATATTAATTATAATATATCCATTATTATTATGCATCATACTTAATATGTAATTGTTTATTTTACAGGATGGGACGTTTCCATAGATAACTACATCCTGGTCACTTATTTGTGTATCTACATGAATAGATTGATACGAGCAAACTGAACCAAATTGAGTTATATTGTCCTCGTGTGTGAGTTAAATACCCCCAAAGAACCCCAGAGTTATATGTACGTGTTAATTAGCGTAGTATTTGTTAAACAATTGGAGGTCTGGTGCGTGTGAGATAAACAAAGATGGCGACATATTGCGAGTTGTTTGAAACCTAAAACGGGAATCTAGGAATGTACGCCTCTTTTCCACATAAAACTCATACAGCTGATAACCATTCAAATTGTCCAAATAGAGGAAATGCATGTTAATATACATATCAAGAGATTTTTGCATTTTTTCCATGAATTTAAACTTTAAAGAGCAATACGTCACAGCTGTAAGTGAAATACAACCCTCAGTTATAAATCAGCTTTGTATTGTGTATTATATATTTGGTTATTTCAATGACACGCGAACAAGTTAAACCAGTATCGCTTCAACAAAAACACTTGATGGTATTCACAAACACAGTAAATAGAAAACGATGCTCCTGATGAAATAGGTAGATGTAACCGAAGTCAGTCTTGATCGTGTTATAATCGGAATTTGAAACAAAAACTACTTAATGATCAATCCAAAACATTTTAAAGTTTTAGGAGGGTTATATAATCATTTTTATCAATTAAATGATACAATTTCGTGTAGACATGTGAAGCATTGTTTAAATCTCATTGAAATATTATTCATCAATGTTAAACATTGATATATTTAATTTAAATAAATCACAAAACACGTAATTTCCAGATCGCACTAAGTAAGTATATATGCATGCGTTTTTGACCACTTTAATTCAAAAACCCAATTGTAAGCTAGGCGTTAGTCAAGCATAAGCATGTCGTGCATGAGTGTTAAAGTTAAATTTTGGGAGCGTTATTAAATCCTTTTAATCAATTTAATTATACAATATCGTGTAGACATGTGTAGCGTTGTTCAAATCTCATTGCAAAGTTGGCAATCAATGTTAAACATTGAGATATGTATTTTAAACAAATCAAACAACATGTTACGTCCAGATCTCACAAAGAAAGAATATATGCATGTTTTTTTAAATACAAAAGCCCAATTGAAAGCTAGGTGTTAGATAAGCATGAGTTCAAGGTCGTGCATAATCAATAACGTTGATTTGCATCCACGATGGCCTCATCAATCGTACTGTAGTTGCGATCGTCAGACCGTTCAGCAGCTATATTGTCATAAACATGGACGTCTTCTCGTGTGCTCGGTTGGCCTGTTTCTGTGACATTTTGAGCATGTATTTGTACACTCCCAAAGTTCCCATTAGCTTCTTGGTCTGCTTGTTTAATGTCTTTGGGAACCCATTGTGGATCGTACGGTGGTGGTTGTTGGCCAAACACGGAGGGTGTCTGTGGAGCATTAGCTGCTGTTTGTTGCATCCATATGTCATACATACTATGAGTGATCCCTTGGTTAAACCGGCCAGGATCGGCGCGTATTGCATAAACGACTTGCATCGTAGACGCCGAGGCCGGAATACGCTGCAATTATCAATATCGCATTGGAGTCGTTGTATTCGTATTAGTTAAAGTGATTTGTTCAATACTGAAACACTAAATGTTCAAAATGAGTTTATATGTATCCGATAGTAAAGATATTTAATGGTTATGTTCCTCGTTTTGCATATTTAACGGGCAGATGATACACATGTGCATAATTACACCATTTATCGAGAATAAAATAAAATTATTGTAAATACTTCTTATGTTTTAAAATAAAACATGCATGATAATTATGTTTATGAACAAAATTCTTCTTTAAACGATCGATAACATGTTTGCGCACTCTTTGTCAGCACCGGAATAACCAAACCAATGGTTTTTGAACAATTTTAAAATTCCTTGCCTGGATAAAGACAATACATCAACATGTGTTTTGTCCGTTACATATATATAGCGCACATGCATTGCGAACGAAAAATTATCTTTTAACATGGCAATTTGTTCTACCGTAGCAATAATGCAATTAGTATAGTTATATTCATTCAGTAATATTTTAGGAATAATATTTATTTGATACTTTTAAATAAAAAACAACTTTGACAACATTTATCATATTTACCTGCGCGTGTCTTCTTCTACAACAGATGATAGTGACTGTGACCATGATGAGAATAACGACACCGACGGCAACACCTACACCTAGTTTTACGGTGGAAGAACCGCTGTACCGGTAATCAAATTTGTGATCGATCCAACACCCAGAGTTGTCGCCGCAAGTATTGTAGCCATTGCATTTCAAACCCGCGTCGATACATCGCCCGTTGTCACATACGTGGCCCCAGATTGGACACGAATCTATTGAAATATATTGTATTATATGGATTATCTATGAACGTAGTGTGTAATCACTGTTTAGTCGATACTTGATCAGATTAGTTTAAAAACTGAAATTGACAATAAGTACGTGATTTGACTTATTTCAGATGTGTATGACAGTGGATAGTATTATAACACAGTCAGATGCTTGTCTCATCTACACTATTCAGTTAAAAATCTTACGAACAATACACTCGGACAAACATGCGAACCGACCTATTGTTATGCTACCTGTCAATGTCCCTACATTTTATAATAAGAATTTAAAACATATTAACCCTATTCTACCGTAGTAATTGCAAAGAAGTATCAAGGAATCAACGTCAAAACATTCAGGCACGAGTTTAGATTATTGTTTCTGCATGATAAGCATGTTGTTAATTTCGAATTGTAAACATATTTTATAAAATGTGTGTTCGTCATCAGCTTGATTCCGTTAAAATAATTCAAGTTCATATCATTGGTGGCTTCATATAAACTCATGGTTTTAAATCCGCAATAGATATATGGTATGTGTGTAGAATGGACAAAAGTGAACTCATATAAACAGCCGTTATTAAGATGAAAATGTAATGTTCTGGATTGAGAAATAAACGTGGTACTATTTTTTTAAATCTATAATCGCATTGTTTTTGTCGCTGTATTTAGTGTTATAATAATCCGAATTACAAAATCCTTCAGCGCAATAACAATTTGAATTGAGTATCAACAATCTTATCTAATTTGACTGCATATGCTTTACACCACACTATACATTCATTTAAGGGTTTAATCAACTAGGATTACTACGAGGATCAACCAGGTCAACGCAAGCACAGTGACGAGACGAATAACGGAATGAAACTCTTTACCTGAATCTGAAAACAGCGTAAGTATTAAAGTGAAACCACCATATGACCATCCCGTTTTTGGTGTGAATTTTATCTTGATATCACCATTGTTTGTGTAGACTTCGCTGGTCGACACGTAATTACAGAGATATCTTGCTAAGCCTACAAAGAAATAAAAAAGTGAAACACAATAATCAAATTCTGCCCAGGTATTAAACCAGCTGTTCACTCGTGTTCATTTTAATCTTTAAGTGTGCATACGCAGCAATGTTTTCTGGCAAATACAGTATAATTAAATTCCATTATAGGCATGTTATATTCTTTAAATATAAATTCTTTGACGGTGGAGACTTTCAATTTATTATAACATTTCCTAAACGTCAGCATACAAGCTCGATCCTTTAATTTGTTAACGTTACTGTTGTTTTTTTGTGTATGTGAGTATTGCCTTAATTGTATTAAATCTCGTTATTGACAAAGTTTGACAATATAATTTGCACACTGTACCGTTTGGTGGTAGTCCATATTCATTTCTAATACTGACACTCCCGGCGTTGCAGCCCACTGTAAAACTCTGGAAGTAAAACATTATCCATGGAAATGTGCTGGTTGTTCCTATTGTAACCTCACATTCCCGGCTGCCAGAGAAGTACAGCGACAGCTGGTGTTCGCCGGACGCAGTGATGCGAGACCCACACTTGTCCACCATCTGTTCTGTAATAAAAGCATTGAGGTATTGTATTTGTCCCAGTAAAAGCACAGTGTAATTTATATCAAACAAGAAACTACATGACCAACAAATAAAACAATCACAAACCACATAACCAGATGGATTGAAAGTGACTCTAACACTGATGTCATCACAGTTGATGATCGAAGCGAAGAATTGTTAGGAAATTAACACGGGTGCATTTGAATATACGTAAGAACATTCCGTATTCTTATTTGAAGAAAGCATGACCCGGTTTTATATAATACAAATCGTTGAGTATATTCTCCAAAAAATGCAATCATTTTCTTCACTTCCTGCAAATCATTATTTGAATCTAAGTAAGGTAAATGTCTATTAATATAAGCGATACTGTCAAAACGCAGTTTAATTTAATCAAATTGTCAATGATCATTTGACTTTGTGTTTCTATCTACTTTGTGGTATTTACTCCATGTTTTTTTCAAGTCACTGAATAACAGGTTCTAATTATTCGCAAGAACAAACAAGGTCAAAAGTGGGGTTTTGGAAATTGGAATACGGAACATTACATACCATGATTGGTATGGGGAGAAATAGTTTTTGAGGTATACTTTACGTAATTAAAAGTAGTGCAGTATGCTTGTCACCTGGAAAAAGAATTCGCGGCGCGGGAGAGAAAACTTTAAATAACATGTTTGCCTAATGAAAATAGTCCACTGTGTGTTAAGTTATAATCTCGTTACACAGCTCTCATTTAAGGTCACAGGACCAGGTAAGTTAATTGATGCATTCACGGAGACGCAGCAGGACTTCTAAAAGTACTTTGAAATACACACGTTCTTAGATGAGGCTATTAGTTCCCAACCCTAGTAACAGCCGATTCTTTATTAGATCAACTTGATAAAAACTATGTTCTAAGATATCAAAACAAACATTATTTCATTGCATAAAGAAAACAATATATTTTTAAAAAATGTTTTATTTAAATATGCATATAAATTCCATAATAATTTCATTATTGTTTCATACTGATAATTTAATCGCATGTCATTGGGAAAATTCGTGACATTTGGAAATGATTTATCCATATTCGCTAAAACTCAACAGAAAACAACCAATCTGTTTGTTTGTATCAGTTTCGATATTACTGTGTATTATATATATATATATATAAATAATACTTCGCACGTTGCCTATGTACTCGGTCACTAAATCGTCCGTGGAAGACATAATGGACCATCAATCAACGTTGATATCACAGTATTGCTTTCAAGATGAGGAAACAAAACACACACAAAATAACGATAAGACGGAAATTGTTTCATTATCTAACAACAACAGTTTGCCGTACTCTTTCAGTCAGTATGGGACTCGTTCTTGAAAGGCTGAATATGCTACCAAACATTGCCAGTTTTCTCTAATAACACAGTTTGATTTCAATTTTCTATCGAACAGTATTATGCTAAGATGCTAAATTTATAAGAAACACAACTAGTGTTATGGCCCGCGTCATGCGAACAGAGGTCTTATGCCATAAGCGGCTAGTGTAGCAATGGTCCAGCTTGCGCATCTCGCAGTAGGTCAGGAGATACCTAACGAGACCACAAAACGTGATTTATAGCAGACAGCGCAGGTCCTGACCAGACAGGGCTGCCCAGTCTGCGCAGACAGGGCATACGCTACGGTAGCCAACGTACCATTAAAACCATTTATGCAGGACGCGGCTTTATGGTGATAAAGAAAACTCATAATAAACAATGTGAGGACACTTTGTACATCACTGCCTATAACTATACAGATAATGTATGACTTTAGATGTGTCGCATATGTATTTCTTTGTATGTCACTGTCTATAACTATGAAGATAACGTATGATTTAAATGTGTTGCATATGTTTTTATATATGTTTCCTGTCTTAAAATAAATTGTGTTGAATAAAATGTGAGGACACAAGTGATCTCCCGCAGTATAATTTGTAGTTACAAACATTTACGTGTGGTTTGAATACACACGCAATTAATAACACACATTCCATGCGGTGAATATGCGACAAACAATTGAAAAAAGTAAACCTTTTTGTTTGATTGAATTATTTCAAACATATTTTACTGACTTAAATTCAAAGTCAGGATATTATGTTTTAGTGTCTCCCATCGACACAATAGCGAATGAATCTCTCAGCTGGTGATTAAAGTTGATAATGTAAAATAAAATGGCGATCGACAACAAAATCAAGGCTGCTCTATAAATGTATCAGTATCCCCTATTTAAAAAGAGCTCGGTCCCCAGCTGAAGCGTGCACGTCACCACCGGGGCGAGAGTCAACCGCAAAAGATTTTCTTGACTCCGAAGAATCGCCAAGCGGAACGGTAATTGTCCGTAGGTGAATAGTGGTTTCACTACATCGTCGGAGGGGGTCGGATAGGGACACTTCTGCGAGCACCTCTGTCAATCAAGCGAATACCGTCATCCCTCGATCCGGACGTCCTTTCCGGCCGACTTCGCTGACTCCCAGAACTTAGAAGGCTCCCCAAACGGAGTGGTAATTGCCCGTATGTGGATAGTGGTGTCACTACATCGCCGGAAGATTGACAGGAGCAGCGGATGTGGCAGCGTAGAGGACGGACGGGGCTTACCTTGGGCAGATATTCAGGCCAGTATTTCGAGAAGGTGGCCCTATGAAGATAATGGAAGTGTCCCAGGACGGCGGTATTCAGTAAGCTCAACGTGCTAGGGAAACCGTTCTGGGGTTCGGTCTACGGCTTCTGGCGTCTATAGGGAAACCGTTCTGGGGTTCGGTCTACGGCTTCTGGCGTCTATAGGGAAACAGTTCTGGGGTTCGGTCTACGGCTTCTGGCGTCTATAGGGAAACAGTTCTGGGGTTCGGTCTACGGCTTCTGGCGTCTATAGGGAAACAGTTCTGGGGTTCGGTCTACGGCTTCTGGCGTCTATAGGGAAACAGTTCTGGGGTTCTGTCTACGGCATCTGGCGTCTATAGGGAAACCGTTCTGGGGTTCGGTCTACGGCTTCTGGCGTCTATAGGGAAACAGTTCTGGGGTTCGGTCTACGGCTTCTGGCGTCTATAGGGAAACAGTTCTGGGGTTCTGTCTACGGCATCTGGCGTCTATAGGGAAACCGTTCTGGGGTTCGGTCTACGGCTTCTGGCGTCTATAGGGAAACAGTTCTGGGGTTCGGTCTACGGCTTCTGGCGTCTATAGGGAAACAGTTCTGGGGTTCTGTCTACGGCATCTGGCGTCTATAGGGAAACCGTTCTGGGGTTCGGTCTACGGCATCTGGCGTCTATAGGGAAACCGTTCTGTGGTTCGGTCTACGGCATCTGGCGTCTATAGGGAAACCGTTCTGTGGTTCGGTCTACGGCATCTGGCGTCTATAGGGAAACCGTTCTGTGGTTCGGTCTACGGCATCTGGCGTCTATAGGGAAACCGTTCTGTGGTTCGGTCTACGGCATCTGGCGTCTATAGGGAAACCGTTCTGGGGTTCGGTCTACGGCTTCTGGCGTCTATAGGGAAACCGTTCTGCGGTTCGGTCTACGGCTTCTGGCGTCTATAGGGAAACCGTTCTGGGGTTCGGTCTACGGCTTCTGGCGTCTATAGGGAAACCGTTCTGGGGTTCGGTCTACGGCTTCTGGCGTCTATAGGGAAACCGTTCTGGGGTTCGGTCTACGGCTTCTGGCGTCTATAGGGAAACCGTTCTGGGGTTCGGTCTACGGCTTCTGGCGTCTATAGGGAAACCGTTCTGGGGTTCGGTCTACGGCTTCTGGCGTCTATAGGGAAACCGTTCTGGGGTTCGGTCTACGGCTTCTGGCGTCTATAGGGAAACCGTTCTGGGGTTCGGTCTACGGCTTCTGGCGTCTAGAGAGGTTATTAAAGCGGCGCATCGCGCTTTGAGCGAGAAGAAAGTCTTGTTTTAATTGTCAGTATTGCCTTTGCGGAGTAATATTGTTCTTTAAAGGGCAACCAGACATATATTGTCTTAAATTGTATACCGGTTAACATGAATGTCTAATTGACATCCGCGCAACGGTCTATTTGGATCAAAAATATTTCGTTCGAGATTACCCGGGCAGCCGAGGTAAATAAGACCTTCTTTGGCTCACAATTAAATATATAATATATCTGAAAGATCAGAGTGGAAAGTCTGCACATAATGTAGTCGTGAAGACTCAGCGATAACCTGTAAATAAACTTTTGAATTACACACACACCTTTAAGGCGCAATATGTACTTTTTTTAACGCGTTATCACTTTAAACGCCCTATGGTTTAACAGACAATCCACTTGTTGTGGTTCATTCTTTGTAAGAATCACCTACTTTTCCAACTTAGATATACCTTGAATTTCTTTTTTAAGCTTTGTTATCATAAGTGGAGTTTGTATCCATAATGTATAAGCGATTGTAAATCATGTCATTTTCTTCCTTGATTTCTTTCTTAATATCACCATCGTAGACAATTAAAAGTAAATTAAATTCGCGTTTGCATGTTTCGTGTCCGTTCCATTGGCCTGCGTTCAAAAGACAAACTTCATGTCCTGTGACTGTAAGTAACATTAGAGAGCAAACAACTGCAATGCATTTAGCGCTTTGATTTGTGGTGTTGTTCTTTCATTAAAACAAACAGAAAGATAGTGTTACTCACGCCAAAAATAGGTGCTTCTGTACTTATATAATATTAATTTATATCAGAATAATTAAGAGAACATTTACAATTGGTAAATTGAGACAGACAGACAGACAGACAGATTTTTTATTCAAGACTTATACAAAGTACATCGTCTATATATATATATATATATATATATATATATATATATATATATATATATATATATATATATATGTGCAATCGCACATATATATTGTCAGGTGATTTTATTTAAAAAAAATAAACAGAAAAAAAATGAGACCAATATTTTGTTTTAAATTTAGTTATAAAGGGCAAATGTATATTGTCATTTATATAAATAGCAGCATAAACGTGACTGTTGAAAAGGATGTTATCCGACCTGTTGTCTTCAGTTGTATCAATTCATAAACGCTGTATCGTAAGATAACGTATGTAAATTGAAACAAATATATAAAACGAAACGGATTTCATATCAACGCGGCTGGTTTCGAAATGGGCTGGATTGTAAATAAAACTAATTATATACCAAAACACCATAATATTAATATAAACCAAACTAAGAGGCTATCCGGATTATGCGGTAGAAATAAAACGTTTCTCTAGAACATTGTGTAAATTTAACTGTTGATGCGTATGAATATCTGAGAAAGGTCAGTTATTGGTGCATTCTTTTTTGTCAGGAGCAAACAATAACACACAGTGCTTTAAAATATTCTACAAGTGAATGCAATACGTACGAAATATCAACCGATAGATATTTCAAAAGTTACCAATGCTGCCTTTATAATATTAACAAAGAAGCACAAGGTACCAGTATCTTTGTCTCACAATAGCACGTTTTAATATTGCAATTGAAGATTATAAATCAAGAAGTTAAGTAAATGACCATAGTTGGCGCAAGGTTCAAAAACATTATCAATAATAAGCATATACACTTCAACACCGTTATTTCGAACACCGATAATCCGACGTCACCGTTATTGCGAAGTATTTTTCGGGTCCCGATTGTGGTTCTTCTTTGTTCAAACAATATCTCTTCCAAATCAACATACTTTTCAGATCAGATTGCTGAAAACAGAAATAACCCTAAAAGTTTATGGAAACAACTGAAACAGCTTGGTTATAAATCTCTTAAATCTGGAAATGAAAATATTGTATTAAATATTGATGGTGAAAACTGTTTCAGCCCTAAGAAAGTTGCCTCTCATTTTAACAACTTTTTTACCTCTGTTGCAACAAAGCTTGTTGAAAAGTTACCATCCCCTACCAAATTGTTTGATTTAAACTCCTCTGCCCTGCTAGACTTTTATAGAAAAAGAAATGTTAGTAATAGTACATTTGTCTTCAAGCATGTGTCAGAATCTTTTGTCTTCAAAGAACTTAAAAATCTAAAAACTTCCAAAAGTACTGGTTTAGATGACATTCCTGCCAAATTTGTGAAGGATTCTGCTAGTTTTCTAAAACTACCTGTTACATTTCTTATTAATATGTCTATTTCTGAAAATTGTGTTCCTGATGATATGAAAGAAGCTAGAGTGAAACCATTGTTTAAGACAGGTAGTAATCTTGATGTTGGAAACTATAGACCTGTTAGTATCTTAAGTATGATATCCAAAATCTTAGAGAGAGCAGTTTATACACAATTGGAGAAATATTTACTAGATAATAATTTATTGTATGAACTCCAGTCTGGGTTTAGAAACTCATATTCTACTGATACCTGTTTAGTCCACTTAATGGATCATATTAGAAATAATAATTCTAAAGGACTCTATACTGGCATGGTAATGTTAGACCTGCAGAAAGCGTTCGATACAGTGGATCATAATATACTATGTGGTAAATTAAAATTGATGGGTATGGATAATACTGATTGGATTATGTCTTACTTATCTGGTAGAAAACAAACTGTATGTGTCAACAACATCTTCTCGGATTTTAACCCTGTGACTTGTGGGGTACCCCAAGGTAGTATTTTGGGACCCCTCCTATTTTTATGCTATGTTAATGACATGTCTATAAGTATTGATCCCGACTGTAAATTGATCCTTGATGCTGACGATAGCGCTATTCTGTATTCACACAATGATCCACATGTTATATCTGGAAAATTAAGCAGGGTCATGGCTTCATGTTCAAACTGGTTAGTTGACAATAAATTATCCCTTCATTTGGGGAAGACTGAATGTATTGTATATGGATCAAAGAGAAAGTTAAAACAACTAAAAAAATTAATATTGAATGTAATGAGCATAAAATCGAACCCTCAACTGCTGTTAAATATCTTGGTGTTAGTATTGATAACACATTATCTGGTGAAAACATTGTAAACAACATTGTTAGCAAAGTAAACTCTCGTCTTAAATTTATGTATAGAAATGCTAAGTCTTAGGATACAAGTACTAGAAAATATTTATGTTCTGCCTTGATTCAGTGCCACATTTACTATGCTTGTTCCTCTTGGTATCCAAGTTTAAATAAAGGTTTAAAAGACAAATTACAGATATGTCAAAATAAAATTGTCAGATTTATCTATGGACTGGGTCCTAGAGAAAGTATTAATCAATGTAACCTGTCAGATATGTCATTGCTAAATATTGAGAATAGAAATAAACAATTTAGATTGAATCATGTTTTTGAAATTGTTAAAGACAAGTGTTCATCATACTTGAAAGAAAATTTTGTATATGTGAAAGATACCCATTCATATTCAACAAGGGCAAACACATACAATTTTAGAGTGCCCATATGCTATGGTAAAGGAAATGTTACCATTTACTACTGTGCAATTAGCGATTGGAATGCTTTGCCAGATACAATAAAGAAAATTGATAATAAACACCAGTTCAAATTAGCTGTTAAGAACCATCTATTGTGCTTAGCTAAAACACTTTAATTGTACTTTTATAATATGTGTGTACTAGTCATCATGGCAAATATATTATAGAAACATGATTGTAACAACTTACATGTATACTCAAATTATTAGGGACTTATTGTTCTTATTGTGTAACTTTCTCACAGGATTATATTATAGTAAGTATAACCTAAACTGGACCCCATTGGAAATAAGCTTTCGAGCTTTCATGGGCAATCCTAGGTTTTTACACTATATTGTCCAAGTTATTTCTTTTTACATACTAAGTTTTCCCTAAAGTTGTGAATTTGTTTCTATAATACATCAAATTACTAGTCTGTGTTGAAAATCTGTGATAACAAATATATGTGACATGTTTAACTGGGATAATCAAGCAATATATTATATTCCAGTATAGTCACATTAAATCATATTTTAAGTGTGAGGTAGTTGCTGATATGTTCCCTTCAAATCTAATTTGAGGTGATACGCTTCATTAAGACTATTTTATATTGTTTTACTTTTGTGTTCATTTTCTATGTCAAATCATATTTTATATTATTTTATGGCAGTTTTTATAACATAGGTTTTGATCAGCAGCAATCTCACAAATGCCTTTAGTTAAAATTGTTTTGTAATTTTGAAAGATAACTTGTATATTATCTGTTTTAAAACCTGAATAAAAATCAATCAATCAAATTTTCATTGTTAAAGGGATCTTTTCACGCTTTGGTAAATTGACAAAATTGAAAAAAGTTGTTTCAGATTCGCAAATTTTCGTTTTAGTTATGATATTTGTGAGGAAACAGTAATACTGAACATTTACCATGGTCTAATATAGCCATTATATGCATCTTTTGACAATTTTAAAACTTAAAAATTATAAAGCGTTGCAACGCGAAACGATTGAATAATTTGGAGAGTTCTGTTTTTGTCGTTAAATTTTGTGAAACTACGAAGATTGCTTATATAAGGTATAAAATACGTCCAATATGTGTACACGGCGGAATAGCTCAGTAGGCTAAAGCGTTTTTACTTCAGGACTCTGGCAGGACTCCAGGGGTCACTGGTTCGAAACCTGGTCCGGGCAATGTTCTTTTCCTTTTTTTAATTTTATTCTTGATTTTTTACTGGCGCTTTTACGATCCAATGTTTACATTTATCGATATAAAGCATTTAATGAATAAGTTAAAAAATGCCAAAATCTGTGAAAAGGCCCCTTTAATCCGAACTTCGTTAAACCAAAGAAATCGTTAATTCGAATAGATTCTGTCGGTCCCAACACTATAATTCGCACCTTATTATCAATCTTTAATCCGAAGTCAAAACTGCAAAACACTGAGCGCAATTTTACACCTATGTCGTATGCGCGTTGCGCGTCAAAAGCCGATAATTACACCTTTGTCGTCTGCGCGTAGCATGTTAATTTTATAATCTGGTTAAAAGCCGACGACGAGGCCGACAACACAAGAATGAAAATGATATCTAATTAACGTGTGACCACATGCATTAACGACGTAAGGTTGTTCTGCGGGCGAAACACGTGCGGAAGTGAGTTCTTTAATGTCATTGACAAATTGGAGAAATATGTTACACGCGTCCAGTTTAGTGCTGCTAACGCCGGTGTTCAGAGAGACATCGCGTCTTATTTAAAAAAAAAGTTAATGCATTTCCGAAAATGTATTCATATGTATTTACTTGTATGATGTGCTACTCATGATATTTTATATGTTCTGTAATTAGAGAAAAATAAAAAGACGAAAAAGAATCGTTTTATTCCTCCGTTTGTTACAAGTACAAATCTATTGCTATCTGACTAGTTTGCGTTTTACGTTAAACAATTATTAAAAGTACAGTGTGGCCGAAGCATGTGAATTCCACAACGTTTTATTTTTTACAGAATCGAAGAAGTCGTCTGCCAAATGTTTATTTCGAATTATCGTTAATCCGAAGGTTTTTTTAACGGTCCCGACGACTTCGAAATAACGGCGTTGAAGTGTACATGTTAATTAAACATCAAATCTCTATGGTCATCGTACATATTTATTAGTGAATCACATCTGTATGGCAAGAACGCAATACTTACTGAAACTAATTCCATCCACTACTTCGAAATACAATAAATACGAACAAATGGTGCACACAGCAGAGAACCTTAACGCGTCCATTTTCTTTAAATAAAACACGGGAATGATTCAACCGTAAATTAAGCGACTTTCCACTATGACATCAATTGTTATCAGTAGTCACCTTACCTAAAACTTAACATTATATGGTCGTGCTAAAGATAAACTATTGATAAAGCTTGACCTGCCATTTCGAAATGAGTGTTACGTTATCATTGGCATGCGTTCTTAATGTAAACAAAGTGGTCGAAAATAGGCTACGCTCCAAATAAGGGAATCGTACGATAATTAAAAAATCGACCCGTCCTGAGGCTCGAAAACGCTTGTTAAAAAAAGTTAGGATTTACACTATTTTGCTTAAATATTAATAAAAAAGTTTTACAAGCGCTTTATTATTTGTCCTTTTGGTCCGATGTAGATTTATTAGTATCAATAACTAACCATATGGCAGGCAACGCGTATGCCTGAGTAACTAAATGCGATATTACTCAAGCGCGTACACAGTTTATAATCTAGTAAAGCGATCCGTTAATGATATCTTAATTATTGCGATATGGTTCAAGCGCGAACACATTTAAAAGTATAGTCAAACAATTAGTAAATGATGCCCAGCTTATTGCGATACTGTTCAAGCGCGAACGCATTCAATAGTCTAGTTAAGCGATCAGTAAATCATGTTTAACTAGATGCGATTTTGTCTAAACGCGTACTCAGTAGAAGGTCGATTTAAGCGATCAGTAAATAATGTATAACTAAATATTGCTCAAGCGCTTAAAAACGGCTGAAAAAGTGATTTTGAAGGTCGTCTACAAAGTATTTTGAACAGCAATATATGTACAAATTATTTGTTAAACAATTATCATACTACAGGTCTTTGTACAATACATTCCAGACTGCAAGTAAGTATGTATACGAAGTTAATATTTGCTGCTTCTTTATGATTATTATGCTATCTTTCCGAAAAAATCAACAACAAAATACAAAGGGTAAATGTACACATTCAGTGCGATTATCGCAGTTGGTAAGGTTCTTTGATGTAAACATATTTTAAGGTCTGATATCGTTTTCTCTGTACATAAAATGCAATCGAAGATAACATGGGAACATATATGTCACGTTTGGTTTCATGTTATCTATTATACCATCAACTGACAATAATAAAGTGTCGAAAATATAAACAACTTTTGTTTCCTAAAGAAGCTTTACCATGACTTACCTAAAGTTTGTTTCAACAAAGATTTAAAGTCATGTTTAAATGCATTAGTAAATATATCAACCGCGTCGTGCGAAAATGGGTATTAGAAAATGTCCGAACAGTGAAGCTCAAGATATGTCTCTGTATCCATAGGCTATGATAAGAAATAGCATGTCCGCTAAAGAGACCGCGACGCCATGCGTATTTTTATAGCTGACATGATTGCTCCTGACAAAACCGTTCAAATGCTCACTCTGTTCTGAATATTATATTATATACATTTTTACACGACGCGACTTTGTAATACCTTACACATTTACACTTAAAACATAAGCGTACCACACTTTGTCGATACTGCGCACATGTATTTAAACAGAACCGTGTTTCTATACCCATTATTGCATAAACTTTATCTATAATGCCCTCTGGCGGGGTGCAGAAACTTGGCAAAGCAGGGCTTGAACGGGAGAAATCGTGTATTAACAAGGCGATTCACGCGCCGTTCAAGCCCTGTTATGTGTTTTTCATATCCATAATCTGGTCCACGCGCAGTTACTTCCCTTCCCCAGCCTTCGACGACTTTCCAAGCATTAATGGGGAACTGAATAAGCACCAGTTTCCTCATGCATGCAGGGATAATGGCAATTACTATTTCAATCAACTTTTTAAATTATACCATCTGCACTCTCTTGACAACAGCTTTATTTTATTGGCAACGTCAATGAAGTTAAGGTTATTTACTCATTACTTTCAAAGACTATGCTGTAAATGTAAGTGTTTATGTACCTTCAACTTCCGGTTTTAAATTCCAAAATAATTCCTCATTTCTTACTTTGCGCAGCTGCATGTCAACTTTGCATTAATCCACTGTTTAAACACATTTTAAATCGAAAACTGTCTATCCGAAGGTAAACGCCTCGTCATTTCGGATGATGACCGAGCGAGGCATATGTAAAACACAACCTTGAACTGTATTGAAATAATCGAATTATTTTGTCGATGTCGAATGAACAAGAGATATTGTTTTCAATGTTATTTTAATTTATTTTGGTATGTGTGATTTGTTTATGCAATAATAGCAAAAATACACATTTTTTCGGACATGATCATCTGCGGGCGCTCTCAAAATCCGGTCCTGCAACGGATTTTTCGAGCGCCTGCAGATGATCATGCCCTCGACACCGTGTATTATCCCTATACAAAGCGAGATTATACGTTTTGTCAAATATATATGAATTTATACAAAATAAGTAAAAAAACTTTTAATATATATATATATTTCAGTATTAATTAAAATAAATGTTAAGAAGAACATGTGTCGAAAAATGCGGAATAAGCCAGATATTTAATTCTGAAATTGAAAACGGCTTTACAGCCGAATTCGCTAGCATGTATACCATACATGTACGATGTGAATCTAAACTTAGTTTAACGATTTATTTGAATTTCTGCAACGATATCTATTCGTACGACACACGAACACTAACTCCGAGCCTGATACAAAGACGAATGCTTCGGTTATTGAAGGAAAATATGTACGTCACAATCGGCTCGTGCGCTATTTTGTCTTTGTTGCATTTTATTAAAATCGGCTTTAATGTATATTTTTTTCTTGCCTATTTTGTTTTATAGTAACATATTTTATCAATATATTACAATTAAACACATATAAAACATCGTATATACTCGCTTTAAGTACAGGTTTATCCTCGAGGTCATATGACACACGAAGAATACCAAAGTTGCAATGTTCTCCAGGCAAAAACAAATAATGCATCAAAGAAATATTATTTGCCAAAATATCAAAAGAAATATTTAAAATTTAACGCTCAATCAAATGTTTGCTTTAATGATAGAGCAGTTTAGTAAAAACGTTGTGTAATGGTAACATTTATAAATGTCGACATGTGAAAAGTAATTTAAAAGGGTTAGCGGTAACAATATAATCCTCACTTTAATGTATTATCGATTTAAAATGTATACATGTCCACTTATATTGAACAGTTTCATATTGTTTATCTAACATTATCGTACAGAGCAGAACAGTTACCAAGTTGTATCAACTTAACCCTTTGAGTGCTGAAACCGGATTTTGAAGGTTTTTGCAAACAGTTTGGATCCAGATGAGACGCCACAAAACGTGGCGTCTCATCAGGATCGAAACTGTTTGCTATTCTGATAGCATTCTTTGAAAAATAATCGAAGAAAATGCTAATTTTAGAAATTCAGCAGACGACATTTTAGCAGACGACAAATTACCCAGCATGCAAAGAGTTGTCCAAGTTGTATCAACTTAATCCATACTATACCTTACTCTGACTGCTCTTGCAAAGTACAGAACATAAAAACTCGAATTGCGCATACAGCTAAAACCTCTGACGCGTCCATTTTGTGCAGAGAAAAAAAACAAGTATGATTCAACGGTGCATGGGGGACTATTAAGCATTGCATTTAATGTTGTCAGTAGTCACCTGGCCTTACTCAGTCCTTCTATATTAGTGTCAGTTGTTTAATACGTACACTACGTTATATGTAAAGTGCATCAGTGACGACAGAAGTGCACTACTTACGAATTTGTATCAATTCATAAATCAATGGAGAGTCACTTTTAAGTGGCCTGATAGTTAAAGGAATTATGTGTGCTTTTCTTCGCTGAAAATGGGTATTTAGTATTATTTATAAAGTACGATTATTCCTTGTTTAACCCTCGCCTTATGCCAGAGAATTGAATGCGTGTATTCATCAACTCGTTCTTACACATTCGATTGAAGAATGGAATACGAGTTCACAATAAGGTAATATAGTTGAAACCAATGCTTTTCATTGCACAAAACACTGACAAATTTGTATAACGAGAATGATTGTAAAAAGCAACGTTAATTAGCAAATACGAAGCTACATAAAAGCACAAAAACATAATACATTATAATCGGGAAAATATTATTTCATACTTATAAGATATACGATTGTTACAATAATATTAACATGAATGGTTGTAAATCTACAGTGTCTGATATAACGACATAATTTAATATGAATTTCAGTGTCTATGTATATGTAAAATTTATTGAGAAGTGAGGTCTATTTAGAACATAAACTGTTATGAATTGATCTATTGTGCGCACTTAATAGTATCAACATTTATTAAAGTATACGTAATGAATCCTTAATTTATACAGTCTTAAAACGAAGTTATATTTTCGAACGACTAGAAAGCACCAAAACAACTGTTGCTTTTTAAGCCTTAGACAAGTTTATATTACTTAACCCTTTGCATGCTGGGTAATTTGTCTTCTGCTAAAATGTCGTCTGCAGAATTTCTAAAATTAGCATTTTCTTCGATTTTTTTCAAAGAATACTATCAGAATAGCAAACAGTTTGGATCCAGATGAGACGCCACGTTCTGTGGCGTCTCATCTGGATCCAAACTGTTTGCAAAGGCCTTTAAAATTCAGCTCCAGCGCTTTAAGGGTTAATACAATTTGTTCCGTTATAATTTAATGTTATTATTAACATAACGTCCATGTATGTAGTTTGCCAAACGCTGTTAGTAATATTGTACGGTAAGTAATATTGTCATGCATAATTCATTTTCATACCATTGCTTATATATAGTTATATTTCGATTTACTTTTCGGCGAATGTATGTTGTGCTCATATGTGCTTAAACCATAGCTTGTGTTTTATGATTTAACAACAATCCTTTAAAAAGCAGGATAATTGGCACATCGAGGAATTTGTTGGATTTTTGTCCATACAGTTAATTAACCCGGGTAGATTTTCGCAAAACTTCAAATGGTAAATTGTAAGTTTATGTTTACTTCCCTGTCAAATAAGATCTAGCGTTCTATTGGAAATATGTTGTTATATGCACTGTTTATTTGGGCCGATTGTTTGTATTCGTTCCTTCATATCTAGCCGTTTATTAATTTCGTTGTACTAAAACAGAGCGTAAGAATGTTTTAAATTTCAACGAATGTTTCGCTTTCCGTAAAAAGAACATGATATGGTTAAAAATTCAGGCCGTGTTCTGCATTGTAGAGGTGTATGAATTGTTGAGAAGATACGGCGTTATTTTTAAGACAGTTCCGTCACTGATGAAATGCAGAAAAAAAACGTTGTTAGTATTCAAAATGAAATTTTTTAATCTATACGGGTTAAAACGAATGTTTAGTTGATTCATGTAACATACGAAACACATTTCATTGTCGGGTTAATCTTCGTCGAACGGCACAACGTTGTGGTTGGCGCAATTGAATGACGTTATTTACGAGTGAACGATATGTATACCGCGTATACGCCATGAACACCTTATATTCGCCCTGGCATGACATCCTGTGCATGAAAGCGTAGATCATGCATATTTATTTTATATTCGTTACTCTACAACCTATTTTACCCATACTGCATATTGGGCGTGAATATTACGGGAAACATTTCATATCTTTAAATCAATAGATAACAAGTCATTATATGAGTTATCTGTTTGTATTTCACGTTGGAATCATAGGGACCGTTAAGTAAAAATATTCTATTATACTACATATATAAATATGTATATAGTATAATAGAGTATTTTTTACCTAACGATCCCTGTGGTTGGAATAGTTTAATTTGATCGAATAAGAAAAAAAGCGTTTCAGGAACTCGTAAATCAATTACATGTCAAGAATGCGTATCCACTGTTGTCATTCTACATGTATATGTGGTATTCATATTTATACAGCCGTCTTAATATGTGCAAGCACGTTATGACTTGCATCTTTGCATTCGTGTTATATTTGTTTAGGTGCCCACGCAGAGTCATACGGGGGCGGCGAATGGTCATTTAATGTCGTTGCTTGCGGTAAACTTGCTGCTGTTTGGTGCATATAAATGCCGTAAAGCTCGTGTGAAAACCCTTGGTTAAACTGCCCGGGTTGTGCAGTTGATGAATAAACAACTTGCATCGGAGGTGCTGAAGGTCGGGCTTGCTACAATGGATACGGTACCAAAAATATTACATAATGTTTATATGCTGTCTGTAAAACAAAATGAAACATATCAATGGTATTATATATTATCAAGTACTTTAGAGATAGAATACATGTAATAAGATACCTTAAAAATTTGTATTATAAGCTTTTAATTTATGCAAATTAGAAACTCGAACTTTGTAACAAAGGAAAAATCCATTCCTACTTATAAATGAATGTATACTTTGTAAATTGGGAAGGTATTTACAAATATTAACCTGTGCGGGCGTTCGGATGCGTTTTCTTCTCCAACAGATAATCAGTATGCTGACAACGATGATGACGATAACACCGACTGCAACGCCTACACCTATACCCACACCATCTACACCGGTGCCTTTGTGAGACTCGGGTGTGTGGTCTAAATTGCTACTGTCGGTCAAACACCCGGAGTTGTCGCCGCAAGAATTGTAGCCATTGCATTTCAAAGCCGCATTGATGCATCGCCCGTTGTCACATACGTGACCATAGCTTGGACACGAATCTATTGAAATAGATTGTGTTATAAGATGTTGCTATGAACGTAGTTTGCAATCAATGAAGAAGAATAATTAAAAAAAACTGAAATTGACAATGAGTACGGGATTAGAATTAGTTCATGTGTGTATGACAGTGTATAGTATTATAACAAAGTCAGATGCTTGTTTCACAGAATTCAGTTTAAAATCATTTCAACAATACACTTGGTCCAACATGCGAACCGACCTATGCGTATGCTACCTGGCAATGTCTCTACATTTTATAATAAGAAGGAAAAACCCTATCGTACCGTATGAATTGCAAAGAATGTATCACACACTGAATGTCAAAACGTTCACGTACGAGTTTATTGTATGTTATTTCTGCATGATAAGCATGTTTTCAATTTCGAATTTGATATAAAAAAAAGTGTGTGTTCGGCATCAGCTCGAGTCCGTGAAATTAAGTGACGTTCAAATCATTGATGGCTACATAGAAACACATGGTTTCAATTTGGAAATAGAAATAGATTCATGGTATGTGTGTAGAGTTGATAAAACAGAACTTAACTCAACAGCCGTTGTTTAAAACAAAATGAAATGTTCCGGATAGAGAACAAAATGTATTATTATAGTTTTTTTCTATACTGTTATTGCCATTGTCACAGCATTTGGTGTAATAATAACGATGAAAAGACGAATAATGGAATAAATCAAACTGTTCTTTACATGAATCTGAAAACGGCGTTAATATTAAAGTGAAGCTTCCATTTATCCATTGCGTTTTTGGTGTGTATTTTATCTTGATATCACCCTTGGTTGTGTAGACCTCGCTCGTATAAACGTAACCACATAGATCTCTGTCTAAGCCTGAAAAGACATAAAAAGGGAACACAATAATCCAATCTGTCCAGGTATTAAACCAACTGTTCACTCGTGTTCATTTAAACATTTAAGTGTACATACGCAGCCCTTATTCTGGCAAATTATGTATAATCAATTTCATTATGATAATATTATATTCTTACACTATAATATCCTTGAAGGTGGAAACTTTAAATTTATGATAACATTCCCTAAACGTCAAAATACAAGCTCGATTCTTTTATTTGTTAACGTTGCTGTGGATTTGAGTATTGCATTAATTGTAGTAAATCTCGTTATTGCTAAAGTTTGACAATATAATTTGCACATTTTACCGTTTGGTGGTCGTCCATATATATTTCTTATACTGACACTCCCTAAGTTGCAGCTCACTGCAAAATTCTCGAAGTATAACATTTTCCATGGAAATGTGCTGGTTGTTGCTATGGTAACCACACAGTCCCGGCTGCCCAAGAAATACAGCAACAGCTGGTGTTCACCGTACGCATTGATGCGAGACCCACAGTCATCCGTCATCTGTTCTGTAATAAAAGCACAAAGGTATTGTATTTGTTCCAGCAATATCACAATGTAATTTATATCAAACAAGACACTACATGACAAACAAATACAAAATCACAAAACACATATCTAGCTCGATTGAAAGTGACCCTTACACTGATGTCATCACAGTGGATAGTCGATGCAAAGAATTGTTAGGAAATTAACACAGTATCCATTATAAGCATTATACATGTTAATTTAAAATTAAATCTCTATGTCCGCGTTCCTAATGTATACAATTTGTGAATCACGCGTATATCATGACCGCAATACTTACTGTAAATAATTCCATCCACTCTAACCAATACATACGAACAAATGATGCACAAAGCAGACAACCTTAACGCGTCCATTTTCTTTAAACCAAAAACGGATATGATTCAACAGTAAATAAAGCAGCTTTTCACTATGACATCAATCGTTATCAGTAGGCACCTTACCTTCTATGGTCGTGCAAAAGATAAGCTATTGATAAACATGTACCTGCCAATTTCGAAATGAGTGTTATATTCAAACGTTATCAATACAATTTTCATTTTGCGCGTCTGGGAGTATATGCGGTCAGTGTTACAAATAATAAATACACAAGGTATTGCAGCCTGATTGTTAACTTTAATGTATGTGTTTTAGTTTGTTGTTTACATGCTCTAGTCTTAAAGGTACCGTCAACCACGACTGATGAAAGAAGAAAAGTTCTAAAATACCGTTGTTTCTTACAATTATTATTTGATATTGATTAAAATATCACGACTGGTATATTACATTACTTGAAAAAAGTTGTAAAGTTTTCATATTTTCAGTATATTTCGGTAATAACTGTTACTTTACTGGGTACCGGTACCTGGTAACTACCAGTTACCGCCAGTAGATTGATCACCATCGATCGTAACGTGGAAAATCCAGGAATGCAAATTATGCATGCGTAGTGAATTGTATATATTGTATATATAAAATGATCAATCTGCTTGCGTTATGTATAGTGTGAATATCGTTATGTCAACTATTTTCGCGATGTACTTTCGATTTCACATCGCGAAATTGTATAACCGAATTTTCTGAAAATATGAACTTTTTTCAAATAATATAATATACCAGTCGCATTCTATACATAGATGGTGACGTCACTTCGTTATTGTCACCTCTATACTTAGACGCATCACATTCCCCTGGTTTGGGGAATTATGCTTTCGCCAAAGTAGTTCTGCGTAGGAATGAAAATGTTAATATTAAAAGGAAAATCGTTTTATTGTGTGTTTAAAACGGAATGTTGTTTAAAGAAATGTTATTTAATTATGTTTTAATGTGAGTTTGAATCTCTATTAAGCCTAATAGCGATTATCAGAAGCATGATTACCAGACCTTCTTTCGCTTTCACTTTTCATTCGTAAAAGAAGTGCTACCCACAATTCCTTTCGCGTTAGTACACAGGTCAGAAAGACCGGTGTGTACACAATGATACCAGTCGCGATATTGTAATCATTATAAACTATTAATTGTAAAAAAAGGTATTTAGGAACTTTTCTTTTTTCGTCATTCGTGGTTGACGGTACCTTTAAATAGTATTTCTTCAATAGGCGTGTAAAAGGGAACAATGTTTTAACCCAATGCGTTATGTTAGTTGGTTCAACCTTGTTTTAATACAGCCCATTCTTAAAGGAACCTTTTCACGTTTGGTAAATTGACAAAATAAAAAAAATGTTTCCGATTCGCACATTTTCGTTGTAATTATTAAATTACGGAGGAAACAGTTATACTGAACATTTACCATGCTCTAAACTATCCAGTATATGCATTTTTTACGATTTAAAAACCTAAAAATCATAAAGCGTTTCAAGGCGAAATAATTTAGAGAGCGCTGTTGTTGTCGTTATATTTTGTGACACAACGAGGATTTCTATTATGAAATATAAAATACTGCAATCATAGCTTGAGCACGGATGGCCGATTGGCCTTAGACTTTTACTCCAATGGTCAGTGTTTCGAGCCTAGTTGAGGGTTACTTTTTTTCTTTCTTTAATTGCATTATTGTGTTATACTAGAGCCTTTTCGATCCAATGTTTACATTAATCATTATAAAGCATTTAATGACAAACTTCAATAGGTTCCAAATCTGTGAAAAGGTCCTTTTAAGGTTCATGAAATGAAAGTGATTAAATCAACACAATCAATAACAATTATATAATCACTTTGCCTCCAGTGTGACATGTTTTACTAAAAAAGGACAATGGTCACAAAAATCCATAATCGGATAAACATTTTCGAAAAGAAGTAAGTGTAATGAAATATGTTATCTGTGAAAGTTTATATACTGTTAAAACTGTGTGTGTTTTCATAAATATGTCAACTCTCCGGATGAATTTCTGAGTTGTTTAGACAATATAGAGGATATTTGTTGGATTCGGTGGATTATCGATTTTAATTCACGAGTGATCATAGAAAATAATGTTTTCACGAGTGGCGCAGCCACGAGTGAAAATATATATTCTCTATGATCACGAGTGAATTAAAATTGATAATCCACTGAATCCAACAAATTTTCTTTTTACTTTATGCTTTTTTCACAGTTTATATACATTGTTAAAGAGTTAACTAAATAATTTCGCTGGTATAATGACGTCATTTCGTCAAAAAATGACGTCATTTGACAGTAAACAATGAAAATTATCGATAATTTTCACTGATAATTTTCATTGTTTGAAACAGTGAAATTATCAGTTTTAATTCACTGATATTTCTCTATAAACCACCGGAAAGCATAAAATAAAGCTTTCTAATCCAAAGATAAGTGGTTTGAACTTGTGTCTTCTTTCAATTTATTGTATTCTTACCCTTTTTAATAATGGAACAAAACAATCATCAAATTACCGTGTATCGAGCGAAAAAGCAAACAAGTGAAGGAATTTCTGAATTAATGCTAACAATGTCGCAATAAACGATTTACCTTTAGAGATTTATTTATCGCCCGTACATTTAAGGTCGAAATTGTCTAGCGTGTTTAACCACGCAAAACCGATGGTCCCATACCCATCCGTAAAATACATACACTACGCGCTTTGTTTCCTGGTATCGATACATCACCTCCAAAAAGAGAGAGTACTCGATTGCAATTGGAATTAGGCCAACCAAACATCGAACATTCGATTCAATGAATATATTTATACAGACTGAAACGGGAATTCTAATTTGTATAACTTCTTTTCACAATTTAGCAAGGTTTTGTTTTATCGGTCAATCTTCTCTTGGGAAACATTGACACCTTAAATTGCTCAAGAATTGCAAAAAAAACAACACAAAGGTGGTCCGTGTACATACCGTCTTTTCGTTTTTTGTTTTGCATTCGACAATACGAAACACGAAAATAAACGCATATTAGTTCATATTCCGATTTTCTTATAACCGAAACAAATACAAAAAACAAAGAACAAATCGACTTATTTATATCGTTTTTCGTTTTACTAATTACAAAACAAAAACACGAAACGTGTATGACTATTCCTATTTCGTTTCAATTTAAATTAAAAAAAAATCAATATTTGAAAATTGAAACAAAGCGCCTGCTCTAATTTATCGTTCTTGATTTGATAAAACGATACACGGAAAACGGAAAACGAGGGGCGCTGCGCAGCTTCATTTGGATGATAACTCACGATTAATCTTAGTGCGTGCGCAGTTTCCTCCCTTTGAAACTATTATTTTGAATAATTAAATGTTCACTATTGCATGTATTATAGAGGAAGAATAGACGAGTCTTGGCACAGCTCTTTTTGGCTAGTCTAATGGAATAATGAATAGATCAACAGTAAAGTTATATACCAATATACATGCCTGCTTTTGTTCCAAGTCATTGGATTTGATTTAATGTATTACATGCATTACAATAATCATTCACAATAAAATATCTTTGTTCGGCGTAGCCTTTCTCTTCAAGTAATAAACAAAAATCGAATTATTTACTACACTGTATTCATATCTGTTCAAGAAATGAAATAAAAAAATCCACATTATTGCTAAACATATACACATGTACATTCAATTAGTATGGTGAATTATTCCTAAGAGTATGCACGGCCTCATAAAGCCCTGTCATGGCACGTCGTGTGCCGTCCTATCTCATACACTTCGGGTAACTCGTACCAGGTGGCCATGCAGTTCTTGCATCCAACCAGTGATTTGCAACAAGTTGCAAATGTAGGCTGCGACACTGGTCCTGAATGTATTCATTTATGTTGTTATAAAGCTATCGGTTCACGCATTCGGTTCTTTTTAAATTTTATCAGCATGATTATATTTGGTGCTCCCTTTATAGAATAAAGAACATTTGCTTATAACAATTATAAAATTATTTGAAACTCTTTGCGAGAACACATCATCCAAATAACAGAAAAATCAACGCTAAGTATAGTACATGATGTCAATGGATTTTATTTTATAAGTTACAACTCTGACGTTGTTACAAATGTATTTATTTATTTTTAATAACGTTTTTGTTTGGTGTACAGATTTTGTCCAATTTTTGAAGGACTGTTAAAATGAACTGGATGTGTATAAAACAAATAAAATAATACAATTTTCGAGAAATAAATGTACTTTAACAGATCATGCAAGCGAACGCTTGATGGCGCGCTCCTCATATATCATTGACTCAGCAAATCATACACGTATTGTTAAAAATGTAAACACTTTTCTATAATGGCATTCGAGTTTCATTATAGGAGACAACCAAGGTCTTAAACGGAACATTTCAACGAGTGCAAGTAGATTCTATAGGCGTGACTCATGATATTCGCCTGCTTTAAGTAACGTAACGTTTAAAGGAAAAAATATTAAGCGGCGTTATAATATCATTAGAATGTATATATCTTGTTAGCATTAACTATATCTTGGACGCTCTTTCAGGAACATTAAATATGTTGTTTAATAAGTTATTAAATTGGCACATTTATTTATTATATTTAAGTTAATTTTATTTTCTTCAAGTGCAAAGCGGTTTTATATAAGGTGTTTGGTTATAACTCTTGTCTTAGAGCTAAAATCACTAGACACATCACAATGCAGTTGTTAAATGCAACATGTATTTGCTATTAATCGAACGAATTGGAAATTATGTATTAGACACCTTGCACTTTACCGTTCCATAAGATTAAAACATTTTTTTTTAATTTATTCTATTATGCAAGGTGAATGTTAAAAGTAAAACATAGGGACATTTTAGCAGCCGCCGATTATTGTGTCCTTAAATTGTCATGCGGGTCTAACGGGTAATACAAATAGGAATACGGGACTCAGGGGACGGGGTATCGCAGCTCTTAAAATGTAAGGAACTCCCCAATGATAATAGGATTAAAACGAATTTGATTTTTAGTAAAATAAGTACTGAATTTACATAGCATAGGGGCAAAGAACAAGAAGTGTCATAAGAGGCTAATTATAGCCATATCTAATCGGCTGGATCGGCATGAAATACCGGTACGTTGAAAAACCTTTCGATGTCAAGATTATGATCATTTCAAATTGGAAAAATACAATACCTGGAAAACAACTGAAAATATCCACGTCTCTGTCCCTTACGGGCGTGTCTTTACCTCCACGAAAAAAGCACGTAGGAAGTCATGCTGATGGAAAGGGTGAAAAATACGCGCAAAAAGCCACTAAAGAGTTACCTCCCCAAGACAGCAGCACATCTTGCAAACGATACTCGTTTTTCGTTTTTCGTAAACCGTTTTTTCAAACCAAGAACGGTAAACGAGATCAAACAATCCTTTCCAATTTTCAAACATTTATTTTTGTCATATGAATTGAAACAAAATATGAACAGGGAAATCAATTTCGTTTTTTGTTTTATAATAAGTACAACGAAAACGATATAAAGAAGTTAATTTTGTTTTCGTATTTTGTTTAAGTTACGGTTATTAGAAAATCAGAATATAAACTTATATGCGTTGATTTTCGTGTTTCGTTGTTTTGAATAATAAATGAAAAAGAAAAAGACGGTATATACACGGACCAAAGGTTCGCAATTTGTTCAAAAAAACATTTCGGCATACGTGTTACTTTTAACAGATTTGATAAAGTTGGGACAGGGTATACCCACTGAACATGTGTATTTCGTCATATCACATATTTTCGCGATGTGCGCACACAGATTGTACCATGCAACATTATATGAGAATCAGGAAAAGTAAAATAATGTTCGTTAAAAGTATACAAATACATGAACAGTTTGTGTTTACACTAGCGCAGTCGTCTGCTTCACTTTGCAATTTATATGGAAATTGTATGACGAGGACCGCAAAAAGTGAATGCAATAAGGAAAAAATTGGATTATTTCAGTTGAAGTAAGGTTTTGAAATTCAATAACACTTGTTTTCTTTTCCTAATGTGTGTCGTGTCTGTATTTATTTTCAAGTGTCGTAATGTTATTGATTCAAAACAATCCAAGCACATGCGTATTACGTAATCACGAGAGCCGCGTTCTTAATGTAAACAAAGTGATGGAAATTAGGCTACTCTCGAAATAAGGGAATCGTTCGATAATTAAAACATCGGCATGTCCTGAGGCTCGAACCCGCTAGTTCATAAAGATTAGAATATAATCAATTTTGCTAAGATATTAATGACAAGTGTTACAAGCGCTTTATTATTTGTCCTTTTTGCCTGATGTCGATTCATGATGATCAGTAAATGAGCATATGACAGGCAGTGCGTATGTCTGACTAAGTATATGCGATGTTTTTCAAGCGCGTACTCAGTTAATAATCTAGTTTAGCAATCAGTCAATCATGTATACCTAATTGCGATATTGTTCAAGGGAGTAAATAGTCTAGTTAAGCGATCAGTAAATCGTTCAAGCCGTACACAGTTAATACTCTAGTTAAGCGATCGAGAAATCATATCTAAGTAAATGCGATAATATTCAATGAAATTCAGAAATTCATCCGGAGAGTTGACATATTTCTGAAAACACACACAGTTTTAATCGGGCGGGCAGTAAGACCTTCAGTCCGTTAAAATATCCGTCAGTACATTAAACGGGCTCTCAATTGGGTGGTCGATATATTATTTTCTGCATAAGACAGTCTAATAAAAATGTCAGTTTGACTGATGCTCATTGATGCGCATTAATACATTACTTACAATCACCGCAATTCGGCAGCTCACATAATGAAACGCACTGAACTCGGATTTAGCAAGTTCATATAATTTAACAATACTTGCATTAATCATACAACGTTATGAATCAGGGTGTATTTGATGATTTCAAAAAATAGCTGGTGCAGTAAAATAAATAATGGACATAGACTCATGTCATGTCATACTGTCGGCTTAATATTCAACCTTAGCTTAATATTTTTAAGGTGACTTATAAGGCTTCGGTTATCATAACATATCATTAAAATAGAAAGTGGACGCTATAATAAATTCCACGCGAAGATAACAAAAAATCAACTTTTATAAATCTCAGTGCAATGTGTTACTGGTTTGCCCTTAATAGAGAGAAATAAATATTGTTTTTACATATTTTCAGATATAACCCACGTATAATACTTCCGATAGTTTAATGCAAGCCTAAAATATAAAATATCATTGTAATTATGTAAAAAAGAGGTCCCTACGATAAGCAATGCAATAATCACATTAAGATGCAGAAATGTATTCTTTTGAATAATAGTTTTACATCATTCTAGTATCGAAATAGTGAATGCATTAGTGTTGTCTATATGCCATATATGTAAGCCTCTCGTTCTGATGTTTGGTTTATAAATCACGTTATAGAACGTTATCAAGGTGTAAGCATCACGTATCCTGAAAATACGGGTTGTTGATTTGCAGATACACATCTGTTTATTGTTTTTGTTTTGTTTTGTAAAGCCACTATTCAAACATATTTCGACCCCTCTACGGATCGCATCAGGTGGTGGCCCACTGATTCATGTGAACTAGTAGACAGATTTCCACACGATAGGTTTATGTTCTTTTTGTCCGCTGCCTTTTAAAGTTTTAAGTGTTGATTAAATTGTCAAATTTCGTGAGTTGCTGTTAAAGTATAATGTTTCAGTAAATGTGGCGTTTTTTACGTACATGAAACAGGCAGGAAAGAGAATTTACGTTCCTGTGGCAGAGTTGTTTCGCTTCGTAGAGTTGTCGACCTTTGGAGCTTCTCGCTTTGTAGTCAGTCTAAATGGTTGCTGAATAGTGCAGTTTGTTTCTGATAGAATGGTTGCAGATGACCTTTTTCTTATTCGGGTCAAATGTTATTGGTTCACACGCGAATTTTCTTTTCTTTCCGTGATTATAGAAAACCTTGAATCCTTGTCGCGCTCTTGTTATGTGCACTGTTATATGTGGCCAGAGTTACTGTTAATGTTGTATGTACAATACATGGACTCGTTGCTAGAATTTTCAACAGCATATTGAAAACAATTAGCTTTTGCTGTTTCGTCTTAGAATGTTATATTTTCTTGGCTGACCGATGGGAACAGATCGGATACATTAGCACTGAGTTGTGTTGCGATTTTCGTAATGCTAAAATCGTTGACACCATCATACATTTACTGCTTGTCATTGTTTTAAAGAACAAAATTAATCTCATTTCATGTAAATCGTCAACTGAGTCAACCGTACACGATTGGTTTCACTTTTTTATCTGTGAGAAGCTCATTAACTGATTTTACCATTTAAAGGAATCTTTTCACGGTTTGGTAAATTGACATAATTGAAAAATGTTGTTTCAGATTCGCAAATTTTCGTTTTAGTTATGATATTTGTGAGGAAACAGTATTACTGAACATTTGCCATGGTCCAATATAGCCATTATATGCATCTTTTGACGATTTAAAAACCTAAAAATTATAAAGCGTTGCAACGCGAAACGATTGAATTATTTGGAGAGTTCTGTTGTTGTCGTTTAAATTTGTGAAACTACGAAGATTGCTTATATAAAGTATAAAATACGCTTATGTATGCTTGGCAGGATAGCTCAGTTGACTAATGCGTTTTTACTTCAGGATTCCGGGGGTCACTGGTTCGAGCCCTGCTGCAGGCTACTTTTTTTTCGTTTTTTAAATTTTATTTTTGATTTTTTTGCTGGAGCTTTTAAAATTTCGTGTTTACATTCGTCAATATAAATCATTTAATGACAAACTTCAAAACATGCCAAAATCTGTGAAAAGGCCCCTTTAAAGGCTATGTTCTCAAATTGAGTAATTATTACCATATTGCTGCCTGTGTACTAGATTTTTTTAGTTCATAAAAGTATCGTGTTTCCCTATCCTGGCATTCGTTTTGGCCTAACCATTTTTATCCCATTTATGCCTACCGTCTAGAAAAAAGGCATTGGCAAACAGCGTCTCATCAGGGTCTGCACTGTTTGCTTAAAGGAATTTCTGTAAAAAATATTCAAAATATAGAAATGGGTTAATTATTTTCGAAATTGAACATTAAACATGTAAAAGTATAAAGTTTTAAACAAGTCGTCGTTCCAGCAGTGGAATCGTGACCTCACTTTAATGCATTGCATTCCAACCCGCAAGGTATCAGGGTCAGTTAGCGGCCAGTAAACGGATCGTTATATAATATAGGAACAGAACAGAACAGACAGTTTATTAAGACTTATACATAAGTACATCGTCTTTAATGCATATAATTATAAATAAAGTAATGTCACGTATCCTTATACTATAGTAGGTAACCAAATCAATATAATGATGTATATATGTTAGTAAGTTAAATGACATTTCAGAACTAAATTCAATGAAAATTTCTAAACAAAATAAGAACAGAGATAAACAACGATTTTGACAAGGAGAAACATAATAATTTTAAAGGCAGTAAGGACAATGTATTACAAATACTATCAGTGACTGCAAAGTGATACATACACTTCTTTGAAGAAAGTCAAACTATAATTCAGTGGTATTATTTAAAATAGTATTTCGTACAGATAATGCTTCCTTAACATATTTACACACGTTTAATATTTCAAATTTAAAAGTTGATGTTAATAAACTATGGAACTTAAAAACCGATGGATTCACGAAATAAAAACGTTTAATGAATTTTTGCCGTAGAAAACGGTAACATGAGCAAACACAAATAAAATGGAATTCATCCTCTATATCCTGTTTATTACAACAAAGGCAATAACGTTCTACACGGGGGATATTGTTGCGTGAGTATCTTCCTGTCTGAATTCTCAATGGATGGGCGGAAGCCCTTAATTTCACAAAGTATAAACGTAGACTCTTGGGTAATAAATCTAAATAGTTTTCATATTCAAGTGTAGTTTTAAACATTCTATACATATCTAGAGTAGAAACTCTATTCATATCACCAAACCATTCTTGCTTAAAGGTGTCAATAATTCTGCATTTAAATTCACAAACAAAAGCATGACTATTAGTTATATTTGCAGCTTCAAAAACATAGGAAAATCCGTAATCGTTTAACAATTGTTTAACATTTGCAACCCAATTGTTGCATCCCTTATTACAATCATTTAATGCTTGAATATACAGTTTGTATAATAATATTTTTACTGTTAATAATTTTTAACCAATACTTAACAATGCGTACATATCTATTTACATACATCTATAATGGATATCTGCCTAGCTCTCCATAAACTGTAGCGTTACATGTGCTTATTTTCACATTTAACAATCTCTTGCAAAATTTTAAATGAATGCGTTCGATCTCTTTTGATTTATTGAAGCCCCATATTTCAGAGGCATAACAACAAATAGATCCAACATAACAACAAATAGATCCAACATAACAACAAATAGATCCAACATAACAACAAATAGATCCAACAAAAGAGTCAAACAACTGGCAAAATAATTTCGGTTTAAGATCATACTGCTTACATTTATAGAGTAAAATATTCATAGCCTTAAGGGCTTTGCCAACCAAATGTTCTTGATTTAAAGTGAAACTACCAGTGAAATTTAAAACAGTGCCGAGATAATTAAAATTATCTACGATTTCTATATCTTGGCCATTATATGTCCATTTTTCATCATTTCGAATTTTACCCCTTTTACAAAATTTTTTTGTTTGTTTTTGAAGTATTCACATTAAGCCCCCATGTATTACAATAGGCATGTAGGTTATCTAAGTGGTTCTGTACTTCTTCTGGTGATTTACCTAGAATAGCCATGTCATCCGCAAATAATAATAAAATTAAGGTTATGTCGTCTATATTTAGGCCAGACAATGTGCTATCTTGCAAAAATAGTTCCAAATCTTCTACAAACAGTGAAAAAAGAATCGGGGACATTACCTCCCCTTGTCTTAGACCGACAGCATAACTAAAGTATTCAGAATATGATGTACACGACTTAACACAAGATTTAACATTTTCATACATATTCTTAATTATTCTCAAAAATTTACCTTGTACACCAGATTTATACATTTTTAACCATAATGCATTGCGATATATACTATCAAAACATTTGAGCAAATCAACATAAATAACATACAAACGTTTGTTTTCATTTAAATAATGCTGCACAACAGACAACAAGATATAAATAGCATCAACAGTTGAACATCCTTTTCTGAATCCAAATTGGGCATCAGAAATTTTAGCATTGTCTTCACAAAACGATTCGATACGTTTGTTTAAAATGGTTGTAAACAACTTAGAAAAACAACTAACAAGTGTTATCCCTCTATAATTACTAACATCATCAACAGAGCCTTTTTTATGAAGAGGTATGATAACTCCTTCTGTCCACTGATCGGGGAAAAAGCCAGAAACTAAAATACTATTAAACATGTCACATAAATGATTTGATAAAATATCCAAACTTTCAAGAAAATATTCATTTAAAATAAAGTCACTACCAGCCGCTTTATTACGTTTTAAGCGTTTAACTGCATTCCTAACTTCATCTAATGTTATCAGCTGGTCTAGTTCTGGAAAAGTACAATTTTCCTCGTTAATATTATTATTTGAACAAATTTCTTCAGCTTCGGCATTATTAGTATGATTAATAGTATTACTCAAATGTTCAAAATAATCCTTGAATGCATGTATTGAAATTTTATTGCCATTTATTTTGTTTTTAGACGCTATCGCGTTAACTAGGCCAGAAATATGTTAAATGAAGATATTCGGCGATATAATTATGGTAGGTCAATTATATATTCTTACTGTGTTTTCAACAATACCATGATAAATTTTATTTTTGATTAATTAAACAAGCATTATTCCACCATTTTGACTAATTTGTTAAGCATGAGCGCGATGATTCCCGATACCGTTAATAATCGAATCAAATAGCAATGCCCTACACACCACTAAAACAGGTTTGTTCGAAGAACGCGCGTATAAATATTTAAAATATGTACGGATACTTCGCGTGTGGCCGGTGGACTTATATGTTTTGATTTCACTTTCATTCTTTTGTTTTTCCGTTTTGTATCTATAAATATATGATAAGCAATATGTAACAATGTAAAATAAGCCGCAAAAACTCCGCGTAACATCCCGTTCTCCGTGTGATGCAGCTAAGAACTGCATGGAAAAAGACATTCGCTATCTTTGATCTCATTCATTAAACTCTTGATCTTTCACCAACTCCAACCACAATCAACGCCGTATATCTTTTTTAAAGATATTTCTTGTTTAATATGACGTTCATATATTTAGAGCATTATTTGACGTTTTATCATTCAGTGATTTCACAATTTCATTATCCCAAGCTGTGTACCAGTTTACCATTAGTTTGTATTATAAGTTAGTTTCTAATGTTAATCTCTGAATAAGTATGCGTATACAAAGTAAACGGAACATGTTGCATTTTGTATATAAATCGGTAATTTCACAAAGTTATGGATGAACACATATAGCATTGTTTAGAAAGGCTTTGACAACAAGAGCGACAACTAGTGAGCGGTCTCTTCTGTATACGAACGTTGATATCTCCCTTAGTTCACTTTTATCTAAAAATATAAACCAATGAAATGATTACCTATATACACAATACTATTATTAGCGAAGTTGTGAAATCTATTTTTAGCTTTTTTATTTTTAACGTTGCAACCTACCTATAAATGATCGCTGATAGAATTATTTGCGCTTAAAGTTTATGGTATTGCATGTAGGACTATTTGGCGAAAAATAATAATGGCTTCTGCGTGTATTGATATATACGTGAAACTTCCGACAGGAAAAGCAATAGAGCTGCAACATTTACCGTCAGAAACTGTCCGGCAAATCACGCAGAAAATCGCCGACAGCGAAAAAGTGCGCGAAAATCGCGTGCGTTTAAAATACCAAGGAAAAATCATTGACAAGTCAAAAACTATCCAATACCTAGGAATCTGTTCAGAAACAATATTGAAGGCTGATATCGTTTTCCCGCAAGATGTCGCAGTAACGATACGATTTCTTGACGCAGAACACCACGTGACATTTCAGACTGTTGATACACTTGCAGATTTACATCAGCAAATTACTGCTCTGACTGGACTATCGGAAGCCGAACAACTTATCAAATCAGGCAATGCCACTTTCAACAGACGAGATTTGATCTTAACGGACCTAGGAGTTACGGGCGGATCTGTTTTGAGTGTTACAAAGAAGCCGACGCAAACTCCAGGCGCCAATACGGAGAATGCAAACGAAAACAATGAAGTGAATGAGGATTTAAAAGAAGAGCTACTAAGCACTTTTGACAGCAGAGGGCGACCAGTTGATGTGGTCTTCTGCTTTGATACCACTGGAAGCATGTACAGCGTCTTAACAAATGTCCGCCAAAAGCTAAACGAGATCTGTTCGCGGCTGATATCTGACATACCTGGTATACGAATCGGCATAATTGCCAATGGGGACTACTGTGACTCGGAAGTGTACGTTGTCCGGTACGTAGACTTAACGACTGACGTCCGTGCGCTATGCGACTTCGCAAACAACGTTCCGCCTACGGGTGGTGGAGGAAATGGCGGAGAGGCTTACGAATGGGCCCTGCGGAGGGCGCAGCAGTTGGATTGGGGCGAGGACAGCGCCAAAGCCTTGGTGATGATTGGGGACGAGCCACCTCATCACAAACACTACACGGACCAAAAACTGTTCTGGAAGGATGAGCTGGACGTGCTGGTGGGGATGGGAGTCAAAGTGTACGGCGTTCAAGCGATGTACGAGTCTCGGTCTACGCCTTTCTATCAGGAATTAGCGTTACGGTCGAGTGGTTTTTACTTGAAGCTCAAAGACTTTCGCCTCATCACGGACATGTTTCTCGCCGTATGTTATAGAGAAGCAGACGATGGGCAATTTGAAACATTCGCGGAAGAAGTGAAGAAAGAAGGCCGAATGACTGAAGACACTAAACTATTCCTAGACGAACTGAACAAACAAGGCCAGGCCGACCCTGTCGCCGAAAAGGAAGAGCGTGAAAAGAGATACGTAGACGAGGGTTGGTGGGACCCTTATCTAGTCGAGCACGAGCTTCCCAAATATTTCTATAATCAAGAAACGGACCATTGGGTCACAACACCTTCTACAAACCGCCCCAGTAGTGCCACTAACAGCCGAGTCCAAGTGTTACCAATAATCTCTGTTCAACCGTCTTATATGCCGAGTGATCCAAAGAGGAAATCTAGGCTACGCAAGATATTGGGATTTTTTAAGAAAGAATAATGTTTCAAAACAAATGTTGATTTAATTTAATAGAAAGATCATAAATGAGACATTTACTTTTACTAAAAAAGCGAATCGTTATATTTTTATTATTTTCACCACATGCACTTTTATAATTAGTCTGTCAAGAAATGAAATGTGTGTACCAAAGTGATTGCAATTTGTCTTATCACGAATTATATACATAAATTACACTTTGTATATATCATTTTAACGAGTTTGTTAACCTGTGATTTATACCACAGTTTTCTAGAGTCAATACTTTAAATGCCAAAAAAACATGCTGTATTTGCTATGTTACAATATAATTATGAACACACCGTGTAAAAACAATAACGAAGCGTGTGAAAATCGGTGTGTGTGTTTGAATGATTGTATTGTATGTATTTAGAATAAATGTCCATTTATGTTCCGGAACTCGATTTTCGTTACGAAGACAAACGTGTGTGTTTTAATCGTAAATAGAACCTAATTATGTATATACATGGCGGATTTTTGTCCATCCATTATGTCAAATATAAAAAGCTACATTTTTATTGCTAGTTATATATAATTTTAAAATATTATAATATATTAGTTCATTTATGTCATTTTAAATAAAAATTCAGTTTCAGTTCAAACACGACTTGTGTGAAGTTTTTCCATGAATAACATACACATTTCGATTTATTCTTTCACTTTACCGTAGACAAAATGAACAAAAACACAGTGTTCCTTTTAAAGCGGTCCATTTAGCGCAATTGTTGCTACACGCGCTTTTCTTCTAGCGGACTCTAAGCTTGTTCAATCGTCACTCACAATGAATGCGATTTAGGTTGGTGGTCATCATGCCAGAGAGATGAGGCCATCTTCTAGTGTTCTGGTTTTTCCATATAACAAGATCACATTGGAAATGATATGAATAAATGCCAGTAAAATAAATTAATATCTGGAGATATCTCAAAAACGGTCCGAGCTGTTCGTAAGTCTAGTAAGTTACCGTTAATTGCAGGAAGGCATGAATGTTGATTGGAGTCCACGTTAGATGATGGGCGTATAAACCCCATTGCTCTCATTGCTATCGAAATTGTTGTGAGTAGAAAAAAATTGAAAAGATAACAACTTGCTGTACATGCAGTCCTTGTTGCACCATTTATTGTTAGTGTACATGGGGTTCATAATTAACCTTATACTTATTTAAATTTCATTAATGTTAACCAATACCATTTCCACAACTTGATGTGCGCTTTATTTATTGCAACGTTGATGATATATTGGGAAAAAGCAAAGAAAATGTATAATATGATTGGTGTCTATTGTTATTTCATATGATTTTTAGATTTGTTTACCGAAGCATCTATAAATTCCGGGAGACCTATAGCGATTACCCAATCCGTTCGTTCGTTCGTTCTACCGTCCGTCCGAGGTTAATCCAAAATAATATAACATTCATAATTGAAATGCATGTGACTTAATTACCATAAACCATGCCAACGGACGTAAACTGTTTTTCGCCATCTCAATGTAAACTGGTATGTTGTAACCTTTTACAACAAAAACAACAACAACAATCACAAAACAAACTAATATGCATATATGATAACAAAAAAAGCAACATTTTTACCATATTTAAAGGTTTATAAATTACGAACAACTTACAGTATTAGCGGATCACACGATCATGCTGCGACATGTGGGAAGATCTTTACCAGTTTATAAACACGTTCTGGGTAAACTACGGTTTTTAGTTTTTGTTTAATCTCTGTATAATTCGGACAGAACTATTCGGATGTGTTGCGTCAGTGTGTTTTTCTTCAACATTTTTTGAAAGAGGCTGGGTCCCTTTTGATTGGGAAAAATCGTGTCGTTTTAACTTATATAAGAAAATTTGTTTTTTATTTGCTAGCAAATTCTTTCATAATTGTGATTACAGGGTAGTTGCAATAATTCAACTCTCAGCTTAGGCTGAGAGTTGCAATGCCCTCTCTCTTGTCCATGGGTACAAAATGTTATCAACAATTCAAAGGTTAATGAACACTGAAACGGCAAGAGCTTTTTAAAATTTACTTATCTAAACCACAAACTCATCCAAATGGTACCATTAAAGCAAGAAATGATTGATTTGTATTGACTAAGGTTTTGTTTTGTACACTGTATTGGCCATTGTCACATTATGGTTAGAAATTATGGGTGGAATATATGGATTTACCTCATATAAAAAATATTGAAAATTTTATCAAAATGGCCAGTAAACATGACAGTCACAAAGTGCACATATGTTCAAATAAGCTTATCGATGAGGGAGAGATTAAAGAATAGTATAGTTGACACAAGGCCAGGTATGTTTGTATTGGTCAGGCAATAGTGTTTATTCAGTTAAATCTCTCATCAAAAGGTTGGATAAAGCTTGTAAATATTTTAGTGGTTTGTTTATCCCGTTCCCAGGGCTTCATTGATTCAGTATCTTAAGTAATGTATCCAATAAGAAACAACCACGCATAGAACACTGACCAATGGAATTCATAACTGAGTTTCACGGGGCAAATGTTAGAGGGAGATGGAGAGTTGGCGTTTAGACTTGGAGGTGTACGGATCGAGAAAGATACGATCATGTAGCTATCAGACTGTATTTGTATAACCGAAAATATTAAGTATGTTAGACATTAAATTGGACTAGAAACTGATACATGGTGTTGTTTAATATTTTATCCTGTATTATGCAGAGAAATTAGCATAAAAAGAGAGGGACCGACTTGTCCCATGCGTGACACGAGAAAATGGTAGTTAATGCAAATCTCGTCATCTTGGCATTATGCGCATGACGAGATATCGAATGATAGGCTACATACCGGTAATTTAAGAGTAATAAACATTGCCAGTAACTATGTGTCGTCCATGAACTATGAACGATTACGGGACACAGGACGTTAAATGGTGCCGTGACCAGGATTCGAACAAAGAAATACTACCACTTACAATTACGAAGCCATGAAAAACAACGCGAAGAAACTCCGTTTCGGCAACTTCTGTAACCAGTAACAACAACCGTGAGCCGGGAACAACGACATCAGACCGCACATATTCTGCAACTTCCGGTGAGTGACTGTTTTATTTCCTAACGCTTGTATCAAAATGGCAAATCAAATAATCCCTGAATTATTTCAAAATTTAAATGAACAAATTAAAGATGTTAAAACGGCCATAAGCACTCAGACTATTTCACAGGTGGTACAATCATTTGATGGAAATTCAAAAGAATTTAAACATTGGATTAAAAATGTAGAAAAATATGGAACACTTACCAATTTAGATGAGAATAAATTAAAATTTGTTGCTTACCAATCTAGTAAAGGGCTTGTTAGTGATTACATACATCGTTTTTTGACTGATGATCCGACAGGGACATGGGCTGATTTAAAGGACGCATACGAAAATATTGAAGGAAATTCAGAATATAAAGAAAAACAGTTAGTAGAAATTTTTATCGACGGATTATCGCACGATTATTTGAGACTTAAATTAATGCGCGAAAATCATGCAACGTTATCAAATGCTTTAAAAAGCGCTATACATGAGCAAAGTGTCAGAGCTAGGTTTGAGTTACGATCGCAAATAAATGGACTTGATAACATTACGACCGATAATATTCAGACAGATATCGATTATATTAGGTCATCTATTGTTTGCACATATTGCAAGAAACACGGTCATTCTATTGAAATCTGTCGCCGTAGGCAACGCGAGATAAGTGCATATACGGTAGGGCGGAACTGTCATACGATAGATAAAAACGGTAACAGGCGCAAGAACGAATATGACAAAAATTGGAAAGATAAAATTGATTGTTGGAATTGTGGTAAATTAGGACACTTTAGTAGAGAATGTACTCAAAGAAAAACGTACATTAATCGAAAAAACTAGGAAATTCTTACCAAAAAGGGGTCTATGGTAAGAGTGAAAAAGTCGAGACATATAATATCGCTTTGTGTGGTAGTCCAAATTCTTGTGTTATTTCAACAGGTGGTTATCAATTTAGGAGCTTGATAGACTCGGGCGCTCAAGTCAGCATCGTGAGTAAACGTACTTATGATATGTTAAAACAAAAACCCGCACTGATATTTCAAAAAGTAAATCTAAAGTCGGTAAATGGAAATTCATTACATGTCCACGGAAGTGTAAAATTGAGATTCAAAATAGGGAGCATATATAAAGAGCACATGTTTTTTGTAGTAAGTAACGTTAATAGAAATGTTATTTTAGGAAGAGACTTTTTACAAGATAATGGTGTCCGTTTATACTTTGATTTAGGATGTTTGAGGATTGATAACTGTTATGTACCTCTAGAAGAAGATGTACATCTTTCAACGATAGCGAGATTAACTAGGCATACTGTGTTAAAACCGCAAACTGCATATAGACTCTTTGCTCAAGCTAAAAGAAACTGCATACGTTCAAATACGAATTATGAATTCAATGGAATAAGCAATTCTTTCTTTGATAATGAACCCGGTTTAACAATTGTTAATTCAGTCGTCAAGACAACGCGTGATAGACAATTTCCCATTTTAATTATAAACAATACGCACAAAACAATAAGGCTTAGACGACACTGTGCCATAGGGCGAATAAAATCGGTAAATGATAATGAAATATGCTCAGTACAAGAAGTTATTAAAAATTGTGTCACATTATGGTTAGAAATTATGGGTGGAATATATGGATTTACCTCATATAAAAAATATTGAAAATTTTATCAAAATGGCCAGTAAACATGACAGTCACAAAGTGCACATATGTTCAAATAAGCTTATCGATGAGGGAGAGATTAAAGAATAGTATAGTTGACACAAGGCCAGGTATGTTTGTATTGGTCAGGCAATAGTGTTTATTCAGTTAAATCTCTCATCAAAAGGTTGGATAAAGCTTGTAAATATTTTAGTGGTTTGTTTATCCCGTTCCCAGGGCTTCATTGATTCAGTATCTTAAGTAATGTATCCAATAAGAAACAACCACGCATAGAACACTGACCAATGGAATTCATAACTGAGTTTCACGGGGCAAATGTTAGAGGGAGATGGTGAGTTAGCGTTTAGACTTGGAGGTGTACGGATCGAGAAAGATACGATCATGTAGCTATCAGACTGTATTTGTATAACCGAAAATATTAAGTATGTTAGACATTAAATTGGACTAGAAACTGATACATGGTGTTGTTGAATATTTTATCCTATATTATGCAGAGAAACCGATATAATAGAGAGGGACCGACTTGTCCCATGCGTGACACGAGAAAATGGTAGTTAATGCAAATCTCGTCATCTTGGCAATTCGCGCATGACGAGATATCGAATGATAGGCTACACACCGGTAATTTAAGAGTAATAAACATTGCCAGTAACTATGTGTCGTCCATGAACTATGAACGATTACGGGACACAGGTGTGATAAGTAATCTGAGTGCTAATATAACAAATTCGATTTACTATAACTATGTAAATAGAAAGCCCGTTTACCATTCCATGTAATTAACCCTATACGATTTGCCAATGCGATACAAGTTAAGGAGAAAAACAGCGCTCCTAAGATAGTCGGCGTGGTTTGCCTGCAGCAACATGCGTTCACAACGCATTTGAGATCGTGATCAGATCTTAACACCCCGACAAAGAAGAAGAATATGTCATCGACATACCGATATCTTCGACGACGATGTATCCGTCGAGAATCAGATGACGTAACAGACGACTTCAATTAGGATCCAACATTGTCGACATGGATCCAAATTGTGAACCAGCATCAGTACCATACAACGAGTGGGCTGTTAATGGACATTTCACGCGTCGTCGAAAATGATTTTTAAAGATACGATGATATGAATGGACTTGATGATGAAAAATCGCGCGTACTTTGTACATATATTAGGTGAACATTTTATCGTCTATGAACTTATATATATATGTGTGTTACCTTTATTTCATGTACATAAACACTAATTATAATACTACAGTCATGAATGCAGACATTCTCCAGAACTATATATAATAAACGTTTGAAGTATTCTAAATCGTGCAACAGCCGAGGACCAACAGCTTCTCCGACCGACCATCATCGTCTTCATTCGGAAGCCGACGTCTTCAATCGACTGCATGTTACCATCTACAACCAGATGTCACATACCGGACGTCTCATCTCTTCACCTAGACGCCACATCGCCTCCAGCTAAGATGTCAAAAATGGACACTATTCGTATCGGATTTCCCAAATCAGTGACGCATTCCACGTCATTGTGATTGACATTGACTATTTAAATATTCCGACGTTTTATTATTTCAGCAGAAACATTCGATAAAAAATTTCATTAATAATATGCAGATTTTCATCATATATATGTTTTAGTCACTTATGTTTTCATGTTTGCGTGTTTGATTTTTTCATCGTATGTGTTAATATGTTTTCGTTTACTTCCATACTTAAATTCTTAAAGATTTTTCTGTATCCTAAAATACATAAAAATCAAATTGAGGGGATAAGTTGTGTCACATTATGGTTAGAAATTATGGGTGGAATATATGGATTTACCTCATATAAAAAATATTGAAAATTTTATCAAAATGGCCAGTAAACATGACAGTCACAAAGTGCACATATGTTCAAATAAGCTTATCGATGAGGGAGAGATTAAAGAATAGTATAGTTGACACAAGGCCAGGTATGTTTGTATTGGTCAGGCAATAGTGTTTATTCAGTTAAATCTCTCATCAAAAGGTTGGATAAAGCTTGTAAATATTTTAGTGGTTTGTTTATCCCGTTCCCAGGGCTTCATTGATTCAGTATCTTAAGTAATGTATCCAATAAGAAACAACCACGCATAGAACACTGACCAATGGAATTCATAACTGAGTTTCACGGGGCAAATGTTAGAGGGAGATGGTGAGTTAGCGTTTAGACTTGGAGGTGTACGGATCGAGAAAGATACGATCATGTAGCTATCAGACTGTATTTGTATAACCGAAAATATTAAGTATGTTAGACATTAAATTGGACTAGAAACTGATACATGGTGTTGTTGAATATTTTATCCTATATTATGCAGAGAAACCGATATAATAGAGAGGGACCGACTTGTCCCATGCGTGACACGAGAAAATGGTAGTTAATGCAAATCTCGTCATCTTGGCAATTCGCGCATGACGAGATATCGAATGATAGGCTACACACCGGTAATTTAAGAGTAATAAACATTGCCAGTAACTATGTGTCGTCCATGAACTATGAACGATTACGGGACAGCCATATTGGAAAATTGACCCAATATAGGTCAGGTCGCATTACACCAATATTTTGTACGTTGTGTTATGTCTTGGAGCCAAAGAGCCAACGACGTCTGTAAATCTGTTTAGTGAAGCGCACGGATTCACTGCGCTGAACTGCACTCATGTTTATGAAGGGATGCATATAGACTGCCAGAGCCGCCATAGCAAAAATTATCAAAGGTTCTGGGAGTCCGTTTATATGGACTCAGGGCTCGACACTAACGGTGGTCCGTTGACCCGGGGTCAGTAAAAAATAGAGAGGACCAGTGAAACTAGAAATTGGTTGATCTGTCGGACCAGTTAAAAATCCTGGCCAGCTTGTTGTGAAATACTGGTGGAAAGCCGTTTTAATCAATAAAACAACTTTATATGTTCATAATAAACCGATAATTTCATCATTGTTTTATGGGCCGACTCGAGACCGGGATAAAAATAGCAACATATAGGAAATTCCAATTTTTCTAGATGCCCGGATAACAAAAACCTGTTGTTGGATCAAAAAATCGATTTGCGTTCCACAAATGTCTCTGGACTTTGCCGTGATCGATACACAAATTAACATAACATTCAAAGCGTTTGGATCGAGAAATAAACAAAATGGTATTTATTATTTTGAAAAAGCAGCAATAATCAGCATTTTATCGATCTTAGTACCATCAGAAGATACTTTATTTACCGTGCGAATTTACACTGGAGGGCGCCGAATAATGTTTTGATATTGCCGGAAAGTAATTAAACGTGCGTATTTTCAAGATTACAAGTTATCACAATGTGGAATTTCATTCCGGGGTTGGTTGAACCTCTGCCTAAAAAACCTAAAACTAATGAAGAGAAGCTTGAAATTTAGGTAAAATAACATACAAAAATTGTTGGACCACTTTATATCTTGCAGGACCAGTAATTTCTGAAAGCTGGTGGTCCTTTGGGACAGTAGGTAAAAAAAGTTAGTGTCAAGCCGTGTGGACTAATTACAGGGGTGTCAATTTTCCGGATTATTCCGGAAATCCGGATTTCAGCCGACTAGGGTCGATTTTGAGATGAATAAAAATCTTATTAGATATGTTTTTGAAATGGGGGGGAGGGGGAGGGGAAATTCGTTCAAGTGATTACTGTGTATGATGGACAAGAGCTTTAAATTCAATCAGACTCAAAACAAAATAACATAACACGATTGGTGTTGCCATTGAAGAACTTTAGCAACGACATACGTTTTTCATTTGTAGTTTTTTGTTACAACCATTGTAATTGGATAGATGGTAATATGTCGGACCATTGAAATTGACGTTTTCGAAATAACAACATTTCAAAGGGAGAGCACTCTTAAGAATTAGTGACGTGTTAGTGTTCTTAATGACAAAAAGGCTTGAAATTCACGAAAAGAATGATTCTAATGGGGTGTTTTCGTTCTTTTGGCAAGTTTTAGACTTTTCAGTATTTAGTCATTATTTGTTTGGCCTGTGACAAGGACCGGCGATATTAGAAACTTCGCCCGACCGTAAAGAATTTTGCCGGACAAGACCGGCGGTCCGGCCTTTTCAGGAAGCCTGCATATTTTAATTCATGTGCAAGACATGTACATTTTTCGGATTGTTGTTTTCAGATACAACATTTTTTGCTGATTTAATTTATTTTGTATGTCCATTATGAACAAACCTATAATGACGAATACACATGCGTTGATATGGATGGTTTGATGAATAATATTCATCACTAACAGTGTTTTTAATATTTTATTTAGTAAGGTTAAACTTACAAAGCCGGATATGGAAATTAAGTAAGTGTTGAAATTTATTTTTATTTTTGTTGTTACCTCAATTGAGAATTTAAGGCAGTAATTTGGGAAAATATGTACATGTACATTTAAAGTTTTTGAGATTGGTAATTCGACCAAAAGTCTGCCCAAAATTTTACCACAGAAACATAAAACAACAATATTTCAACAAAGGCCTATAAGTAAGATGGTAGTTGAAGCAGTAAAAGGTTAAATTTATATCAATACAATAATTCTATATCATTATTAGTTATTTAATAGTCGACAGTGAAATGGTACATTGTTATGAATGGAAGCATTTATTAAGGCTCAATTGGTCATTGTCAGCTTGCATTCTACTTAAATCATAAAATGTACCCCGATACTCTTAAGTATACTTAAATGTACCCTCGGTACGAAATAATATAATAAAATGAACCCGGCGAATTAACACTGTACTCGAGTTTTATTCCAGCAAAAAAAACTGATGTCTTAAAATGCTCTACGGAATAAGAAAAAATTATCTTTGAATAATAATATTATTGTTCTCCATGCAGATATGAAATCCCAAATACTGGTCAGAATATTCATTTAAAAATATTCGTACCCTGTGTCTTATTTCTCACACAAAAATCACACGGAAATGGTTTCTGAGCTTAATGTTGGGATCACAAAAAAATGAAGAAAAAAACGCCAGGGGAAAATTATGTCGACACAAACATGATTGCGGACATCTCAAAGATGCTGTTTGATTGTTAACAGAAAATAGTAATTTTTCACAGTTGTGAAAATGTATTGGCTCATTTGTTAAAATCACATAGGGGTGTTGTTTTTTTCGTTTAAATTTGGGTCCAGTAGTGGGACCCATTCCCAATGGAAAAAACTATACATTTTTCACAAATGGGACCTAAAAATTCCGATTTGAAGGTTTCCAAACTGAAACAAGAATATTTATTTTTATAATTCTCAATTATCTCCAAATCCAGCTCTATTAGTTGGACCATAGAAAATATACTGAAATCACTTTTACAGTCAATTTTTAAGTATATGTAATCATAAAATAAACAACATAAATGTCCCAATGGCAGACAAAAGTACGCGATATTTCCCAATCCACTTCCCAAAATGGTATAAAAAAACACTGCATAGACTCCACTGATATTAAGGTGTGAAAGAAACCAACACTGAACAAGAAATCAATTTAAATCTACAAATTACTGCATATTAACATCTTGCAGTATCTGTCGTAATAAACTGGAACCTATCAAATATTTCATGTCTGTGTTGTATGAATACTCAACACTTTATCATTATTATTTTTTCAAAAAACGGCTCAAGATATCAACTTTAAATTTTGCGCAATGTAGTTTGTGAACATTTTTTTTTTAACTGCATTTACATACTTCATTTTTGACACTCTTTTGTTTCTAGGTTTTAAACGTGAACATGGAAATATGCAAACTATATTGATTCTCTTGTGCAAGTTAATTTTTTATTTGGACAATATGATCAACCTTTTTCAAAATGAATGAAAAGGTACATGTATGAAATTTGTTAAGCGCATCAAATAACATGTTTCAAAAATACCAAAATATATTAACAATGTCTGTTAAGTAAATTCACTAAGATCCATTTATTTCTGTTATTGTAAGCGATAATTGTTTGGTTTCTTGCAGAATTACCCAGACGATGTATGTGTCAAACAATGGAAAGCGTGCAAGACTCAGTTGGGACACCTGTTGTGAAACCATCACAGAATCTGTCTGGCGTCAGCATCGACACATTGTCCATTTGCAAGAAGTTCAAACAAGCTGGTAAGTGGACTCACTGAATAAAGAACAAATATTAAATAGTTAATCTTTGTTAAGGAAAGAATCTACATTCAGCTCACTTTTAGGCTAATAATTTAAAGGTTGAGTTGGAAATGTTGAACCAATTGCTATGTTTTTTGCATTCTGTTAAATGCCATGACTTTGAAATCTCAATAATCCAAATAATTTTATATTACCTAATATTTTAGCTAATGTGAGCACAACAACGCATATTTTCCTAGGTCTATCCAGGGTTTTTTTCCCACTTTTTGGGAAGATAGCCCATGGCTTTGGAATTGGGAATTTTTTCGGCAATTTCATGAAATTGGGAAAATAAATTCATTAGCCTTTTTATTCTAAACGAAAAGTCCACTGATTAGAGAAATACTAAATTTGATATAACTCTTGATAATCATTCAAATGAAAAGAACAAAATCATATACTACTTTGTTAGATGTAATTGCATTAAAATTGTGATAAAATACACATTAGACACTTCTTTCTAAAAAAAATAAAAAAAGTTTTTTGTTTTTTTTGGAAATTGGGAATGTTTTGCCACATTTTGGGAAAAAAGTATACTTTTTGGGATTGGGAACATAGCCGAATTTCGGCTATAAAATCGGGCCAAAAAAAACCCTGCTATTGCGTGTTGTATTCTTACTTCCCCACTCCTCATGAACATTTGTCATCATGATATATTGGCCAAGTTTGATGCTGGGTCACATGCGTTAAAAAGCTAGGTCACTAGGTCAAATTAAAGAAAAATCTTTCAATCACTCTAGAGGCCAAGTATTTTGTTCAATCTTCATGAACCTTGTCAACCTTTATCCAAATGATATCTTGACCATTAGGAACTGTGTCATGTGGGATGAAAAAAAAAAGTCACTAGGTCAAATTAAAGAAAATATGTGTGAACACTCTAGAAGAAAAATATTTCGAAACTTGCTCAGAACGTTTGGTCTAAATATTTATCCCCAGAGTTACCCGTCCTGCTCCCGTGACAAATTTGGCAGACGTTTTTCCTCTGGCTATCGTAAACCTTGTGAACCCAATCTGCTCAGAGTAATTTTGTTCCTTGCTATTTTACGTGAGCGTCTTCTTTGACACATTATCTGAAAGTTTTTTCAGAGGAAAGATATGGACTGTGCTTTGTGAAAAGGGGGTTTAATTAATGTGCATAAAGTGTCATCCAAGATTAGCCCGTGCAGTCCGCATAAGATAATCAGGGACAATATTTTCTGCTTTTATGGTATTTTTCGTTAAAAGAAAGTCTCTTCTTAGCAAAAATCCAGTTTAAATGGAAAGTGTCTTCCCTGACATGCAGTAAACCCTCTGTTCACAGAGCATGGCCCATACATGTATATTCATTCTAAGTAAGGGTATTGCACCTAAAGGAAAATCACTTGGTGTGTCATATGAGCCCCATTCAACGTGTCTTAATACATGTGCATTAAGTGTTTCCCAGATTAGCCTGTGCAATATGCGTTGGCTGATCTGTGATGACACTTTCCACATACACAGGATTTTTGTGTAGGAGAGACATCATTTGAACAAAAAATAACATAAACTGTAAATCAGCATCCCTGATAAGCTTGTGTATACTGCACAGGCTAATCTGGGACACCACTTTACACACATGCATTAAGCCCAATTGTCCCAGAACAAAGCTTATATGTTGTACAGGGTTTACTGACCTTGAGGCGGAGGCCCTAACGGAGGTTGTGTTTGATGTTGTAAGAGCCTCCATAGACTCCCAGGGGAAGATGATGGTCACAAAGTCTGGACTAGTAAGCAGTGATTTTATTTGTTTTATTTCCAACTGCTTTTATTTTAAGACTGCAAATTCATACAAAATATGGAAAATATCATAATAATATCAGTGATTTTTTTTGCTTTTTTTGTTACAGCCTGTGGCATTTGGATTGGGAAAATTAGCGCGATAAACCATGAAATTGGGAAAAATAGTGCGATAAACCATGAAATTGGGAAAAATAGCGCGATAAACCATGAAATTGGGAAACATTATAAATATGATTATAAAAACAGAATAAAAATTGCTAAGTTCATGTTTGACAGCATTTTTATATTATAAAGTGTTGCTTTCATGTCTTCTTACAACGTTCAGTTAATATCCTTCCACATGCATATTAAACTTGCAATAATCTATAGATTCTTCAATATACATGTACCATTATGATTTATCATAATCTCTTTAAGAGAATGAATTAAATTCAGGATGTTTTTTAAAGTAAAATATGATATGGTGAAAACATTAACAAATATTAACAAACACGCTATTGTGTTCTTGCTGTGTTAATGTTGTATTAAATGGAGCTAAAACAATACATTTCATTTGTTTACCTTTTAATATCTTGCACAATTGACATCCTCAGTTCAATGCTATTTCACCAATCTATACAGCGTGACAAACATAATAAAGCAGAATATGCATATGAATCTGAATATACACAGATCCACTAACATATAAATCAAATCATGTTTGTCTCTTTCAATTTTCGAACGGTTCTCGTCTTAAATGCTTTAACTTTGTGAACTCTTATTTCCTTACACAGATTTCCGTGACGCACATTCACTGTGAACATTTCTAATAAATATTTGTTGTTGTTCATCTCAAACATAGTATTTTGCGTTAATTGACACACACATTAAATTATCTCATAATAACCATGTGATATTCGCTGTTAATTTTAGTGTTATTTATCATTTTCGCTGCTCATCGCAAACTTCTCGTCTGCTTGCCGCCATCTTGGACGTGTGTAAAAACAGGCGTTAACAATTGGAATACATCGACTATCGTCGGTATCCTCCGCAATATAGAGAGAGATGTGTGGATAGCAACGTAAAATTGTATTCAGCTACATTCGCGAACATTCGTAAGTCAGTTGTCATTTGGCGAAGCCTCGACAAGCTCGATCGGCACTCGTTATACGAAATTAACGCTAAATGACATTGTAATCTTATTCAATATTGGCTTAATTGGGAAAATTTGGTCATTTTTTGGGAAATTTTGGTCAGATTTTTGGGAAAAAAATTCATTTTTTGCAATTGGGAAGCAGCCGAATATGGGCGGTAATTTTGGGCAAAAAAATCACTGAATATAATGCAGTCAGAAATGAACAGAATGCATATGCAACTCCTTTAAAGTTATCGATACAATAGAAGTCATTGACATACAAAGCATTAAGGTAGTTAAGAAGAAAAATGCCTGTGTCTTTACATCTTGTACTATATAGATGTAAGAAAGGCTTTAACAGTACACACATAATTTGAAGCTTGAGCATATTGTTTTGCAGCATACAAGTTTTTTCAAGTTGAACTATTCTAAAAATCAGCATTAATGTAATATGTATTACCAGTGCCTGTTTGACTTCTTTATTAGATACATATTATAGTTCCTTTCCTCAAGAAAATTTCTTAAAAACAATACTATGATCGCTAAAGTTCAAGTTTACACTTTCTCTGTTTTGTCAATTTATTTTTCCCAAAATATTAGTTGTTTGCCAAAATCAATATAAAAGCAAGGATGTTCATTTTCTCCAGATTTTTGTGGATGCTATTCATTTAAGTGTCATTTTTGACATCCTTTTAAATTCGTTGAAAATGGGGTTCAAGGGGTGGTGTTAAGATTGACAACATTAACAATGAGTGACAAATCCTTCATGGACACCTGCACCCAATGGTCACTCCACTTCTACTTTCTATAGCAGTTTAGATGAGATATGTGAAATCATTTTATTTTTAATAATTTATATATATTTTTATTTTTAAATGTGGATATCATGTTTCCTTTTTCCTTAAGGAAATCAAATCTCAGCAGCTGCTAGCCCAGATCAGCGCAGTACAGAAAGATATGATCATCCTGGAGAAGAGTGAATTCACCATGATACGCAATGAGACAGAGGTATGTATGGAAATACGTAGTAATGAGACAGAGGTATGTATGGAAATACGTAGTAATGAGACAGAGGTATGTATGGAAATACGTAGTAATGAGACAGAGGTATGTATGGAAATACGTAGTAATGAGACAGAGGTATGTATGGAAATATGTAGTAATGAGACAGAGGTATGTATGGAAATACATAGTAATGAGACAGAGGTATGCATGGAAATACGTAATAATGAGACAGAGGTATGGATGGAAATACGTAGTATTGAGACAGAGGTATGTATGGAAAAATGTAGTAATGAGACAGAGGTATGTATGGAAATACATAATAATGAGACAGAGGTATGTATGGAAAGACATAGTAATGCGACAGACATGTGGGGACAGACGTAGTAATGGGACAGAGGTTTGTTCGGAAAGACGTAGTAATGAGACAGAAATATGAAATTTAATTAGATGAATTTTTCTAATAAGTCTGTTGTGAAACCTTGTGAACCCAACCTGCTCAGAGTAATTTAGTAGACAGAATTGAATAAGGAAAAGCCTTGTTTCAGTATAACAAAAGTCTAACAATGATTCACAATAAAATAAAAGTGTGATTCGAAATGAGTCTGCAGTAACCAAAATGAGACAGAAGTAAATATCGAAATGAGACAGAAGTAAGTATCAAAATGAGGCAGTAATGAGACAGAAGTATGTATAGAAATGAAATAGAAGTAAGTATCAAAATGAGACAGAAGTAAGTATCAAAAATGAGGCAGGTTACTTCCCGATCTTTATGTAATATATCAGGCAAGGCAGGTTACTTCCCGATCTTTATGTAATATATCAGGCAAGGCAGGTTACTTCCCGATCTTTATGTAATATATCAGGCAAGGCAGGTTACTTCCCGATCTTTATGTAATATATCAGGCAAGGCAGGTTACTTCCCGATCTTTATGTAATATATCAGGCAAGGCAGGTTACTTCCCGATCTTTATGTAATATATCAGGCAAGGCAGGTTACTTCCCGATCTTTATGTAATATATCAGGCAAGGCAGGTTACTTCCCGATCTTTATGTAATATATCAGGCAAGGCAGGTTACTTCCCGATCTTTATGTAATATATCAGGCAAGGCAGGTTACTTCCCGATCTTTATGTAATATATCAGGCAAGGCAGGTTACTTCCCGATCTTTATGTAATATATCAGGCAAGGCAGGTTACTTCCCGATCTTTATGTAATATATCAGGCAAGGCAGGTTACTTCCCGATCTTTATGTAATATATCAGGCAAGGCAGGTTACTTCCCGATCTTTATGTAATATATCAGGCAAGGCAGGTTACTTCCCGATCTTTATGTAATATATCAGGCAAGTCTTAGAATAGCCTTTCCATTATTTTATTCGTGCCAAGCATGATATATTACATAAAGATCGGGCGGTAACCTGCTTTATGTTTATCATATCTCTACGTCCCCATTTTAAAAGAAATAATAAAACAAATCAGTAAAATGGTAAATTTTTAGCAGACATGAATATGATTTTTGACGTTTGACCTGTTAATAATGACATAATGAGCACTTGCGCCTTATATTTGAAAAATATTTATTTTCCTGTTTGTGTTATTTTTTGCGTCAAAAATTTATTACATCTTGGAATCATGTTTTTTCTTTTGTAAAATTTTATTTTATTTTACTAAAACTGATGACTTTATATCTCATCCCGAGCAATATGACCAATCTCCAAACATCTACTGATACAACAACTTCCTGTTGAACAGATATAACGAAATATATCAGGCAACATTATACAAGACAGATAGCAATGTAGCAGTATGATAAAAAGTGCTACTTTCTTTTTGCAATCAACTTGATAATTATCTTTAATTTTGTTCTGTAATTATTATTAGCTTGGCTGTTTTCGGAGAAAACCCAAGGTATTGTTATAGCCAGCTCGACGTCCAGCGTCTGACGTCCGCCATTCGCGTCGTGCTAAAACCTTAACATTTTGTTAAGGTTTTGAACATTGGCTCTCAAATCAAAGTGCTTAAACCTACAACTTTGAAACTTCATATGTAGCTGCACCTTGATGAGTTCTACATGCCACACCCATTTTTGGGTCACTAGGTCAAAGGTCAAGGTCACTGTGACCTCAAAAAAAAAAAAAATCTGACAAGCTTTCATTTATTCACAACTGCAACTGCAGCTGAGCATGGCACCCGTTATGCGGTGCTCTTATTTTTATTGACATTGTTTGAAATAAGATTTTTTTTGGCCAATGATAAAAGTCCAAATACTTTAATAGATTTCAACAACAACAAAAATCATTGTGACAGCTGTTATATAACTGAAATTCTTCTGAAAACGACAACAAATCATTATCATCAAACAAAGGCATTTGTGTCGTTTCCAGAAACAAGGCATTCATATCAAGCAATTAGAGGGAAAACTAACTGATACGATCAAGAGGCTTGAAGGCCAAGTGAAATTGGACATCAACCTTGAGAGGAGTCGAGCAACAGAGGCTGTAAGCTCAATATAGTTTGATTAATTGGGCACCTCATTCTGGGTAAACTGGCCTTAATGCATGTGAGTAAAGTGTCTTCCCAGATTAGCCTGTGCAGTCCGCTCAGGCTAATGCTAGATTGCTTTTAACCGGTATGCAGTTGTTTACCACTATCGACAAAGCGGGGGTTTGGGGGCGGTAGCCACCCGATACTAAGGAAGTGTATAGGATAAGAAGGATTATTAGGTGTTGTGTTAGATGTTGTGACTTAGCAACGATTTAATTATACGTATAACTTTTCCATTATTTTTTACGTACCGGTAAAGTGCAATCGTCCCCAGGCTAATCAGGGACAACATTTTCCGCCTAGACAGGATTTCTAACTTCCTTTAAACAAAAAAAAACATAAATGTGAAAAGTGTTGTCCTGTACCCTAGCATAATGCACAGGCTAATCTGTGACAACTTTTTATGCACATGCATTAAGCCCCGTTTTCCCTGAGCAGGTCTCAAATAGTTTAATTTTTTGTTTTATTTGTTTATTCCTGTTTAGTTAAGCATAATTGCATCAATGGAGGCTTATTGAAACACTCTCACTGTCCCTTTCCCGGGTAGAACCAGTACTTGATGTCTTTTTAAAAGATCCTGAATACGCAAACTGAAGTATTGCTTGATTGTTGTGTAATTTTATAATAGCTTACATTTAGGTATTTCAGTAAATTGCAGAATGCTTTGTATAAACACATTCTGAACATAAACACTGCGGGGAATCACGTGATCACAAAAGTACATCGTACGCACAAAATGGCGGAAAAAGCTCTCGCTTAATGACGAAAATCAAGGTATTCTCATATTTTATAATATCTAAATCAATGATAACTGTGCGCAAAGTACCCGCTTAGTCTCCTTATGTACTTTGGAAATTGTCGTTTTTCTTAGATTTCTGTAGTTTTCTCAAACATTCAGACACAATAAACAATGAAAATTGTACATTGTCTGAACATACTTTATTTTGACGCGTTTGCTATTCAAGATGACAAACAAACAAATAAATACAACAGTTTTTGCTTTCTAACATGCTTAGAATATTTCGTACAAGGTTTTCCACGTTGTTTAAGCTTTTTTAGATCTGTGGTGAGTAATTTGGAAAATAGTACATCGTCTAAACGTTTTTTGTTTGTACATCGTCTGAACGGTTTTGAGTACATCATCTGAACTGCTTCTGTTTGTACTTTTAATGCGATGTTTATCATAATAAAATTGTAATAACATCTGTGATCAGCCAAGCGATTTTTCGTCCAAATGACGTTCCGTTCTATGATCAGAAAACACAAAATCCTGAGTTATTTTTACATGTTTACATAGTGTTTAAATTTATTAAATTAAATTAAATACAAGTCACACTCGAAAAAGGTTGTTATTTATATATATAAAAGCATGAAAATAATGTAATAGGAGGTATGTCATTTGGCAAAAGATCCTTGGCTTTTCACATATTTTTACCCGGTATTTAAAAAGACCAAATGTAGTTTGCACTAAAATTAAACTGAACTTAACATTTCTATTTACATACTTGGCGCATGTGACATTTCTTTTTACATACTTGGCGCATGTGAGAACTTATTAAAAATATAATGCTAGGCTCGAAACAGTGGCAGCTCTGAGCTTGCGGTGATTTTGGCAAGCTTCAATAATATATTATTATGTAGTATATAATATTAAATGTAAATGTTAGTCTGAATTACATATATGTGGTAATCGATATATAATTATTTTTGTGAAGATAAAATATTGATGTCATAAAATAAATTGGTATAATTAGATGTCTGTTATATATAGCTATTTTGTTATTTCAGAATGCGCCAAATGTCAAGTCTATCGCTTCATCGCTTGAAGAGAAAGCGCTTGAAAATATCGCAAACAACACGATTAGGTACACCAAAGTGCATTTCTTTAACTGCATGTCACACTGGAGTTTGTCTGTAACAAATAACACCTGTGCTAACGCCCATTAAGTCACCATTTCGTTCACCATTGTATAAAGTATCTCCACCCAAAAAGCGAGCAAATAAAAGCATTTCTGCAAGGGCTCTTTTTGAGCAGCAGTCATCTTTTAAAAAATATGCCGTGGCATTCATGACGCTACTGAATCAGATTTTCTTCGTAACATTAACAATGGATCAGTCAAAACGAAAAGCGAACAGTTAAGTGGAATCGATATCGTGTGAATCTCAAAGCTATGAGACTACTACAACACAAGCAGACAATTTAACGTGATACATTTTCGTAAAATAGTTTGTACTTATGTATCTAAGATATGCAATAGTTGTATATCTACATCTCAAGTATTAACTCTTATCAGATTCTACCACATCCTTTTGGTACCAATTTTGAATTGTAATAGACTTTCCGAATGCTTTAAGAATGCTTTGTGCTATTTTATGCCAAATACAAATTATGTTAATGCTATGTCATGAAATAAAGTTTAATGTTAATAAAGAAGTCATTATGACTTAGTGTTATATTTTATATGCAACATCATATAGAGGCCCTCGAATACATGTATGTGTTATTTAATCTTGACTGGGGTCAGAATAGCCACACGCAGGAAATAAAATATTTTTTTCTATATCCAATAAATTCATCCAATCGGCATTCTTCATATGTACCACGTGGCCGTCCAATATATTCCGGTATTGGATCCAAAAAGTCTGTATTTTTTCCATAATTGACAGTTGAGTACATGTGCACTCAGCAATTGTTTTATAACAATAAAAGCCGTTACCGAGAAAAAGTATCCGAATGAACTATAATCGACTCACACGGGTGCTTGTCTTGAAAATAGCATAGATGCAATTAAAGAAATTTTAAAATCAAAATTAAAATGAAACAAAGGCAGAAAAAAGGGATATAGAATAAAAAGCTTATTAGACGTTTAAACTGTACAATACGTGATATATTTGGACTCGCACACAGTTTGAAGTCATATTGGACTCGCCTAAAGGCTCGTCCAATATGACGTCAAATTGTGTGCTCGTCCAAATATATCTCCGTATTGTACAGTGAAACGTCTAATAACCTATAATTATTGAAGCTAAATAACTGATAAAATAACTTCCTACCGGACATGTGCCAAATTTGATGGGGGGGAGGGAAGATATAATACATTAGCAAAAAACAGCAAATGCACTTTACAAAAGTTATGATGCTTCAAGAGAAATCTACTGGATTAAAGCATTTTGAGGACTTTTATATTTATTATCTATTTTATATCTATTATACCCGGTACATGAATGTCTTCCTATCAGAATATACTGCTGTTGATAGCCTAGCGCAATGTTGAAATTATGCATTTGTACACTTCAGCATTTTATGCATTACAACTAGTGTTTTGTGTATTTTCTTCATTGTCAGATATAAGTTCCAATAGACAACATCAGTGCAGCAATATTTTTTTTTATAAACGATAGTGTTAACAAGGTTTTGCTATAGCCATACACGGTAAACTGCCCCGCTTCCTAGTGGCCATGTTTTTCAACGGACCGTAACAATTTTCGAATGAAGCTGATGTATCATAACAACAAATGTTTGGACCAAGTTTCATGAAGATTGAAGTATAAATGTGACTTCTAGAGTGTAAAAAAGGTTTTACTATAGCCATGTGAGTAAATATGCCCCCCCTGGCGGCCATCTTTTTCAATGAACCTGAACCATTTTCAAAGAAAGCTGATATATCATTAAGACATACGTTGTGACCATGTTTCAAGAAGATTGAACGATAAATGTGATTTCTAGTGTTAACAATATTTTTCTTTATTTTGACCAAGTGACCTAGGTTTTGACCTGGTGTGACCAAGTTTTTAACACGACAAAGATATCACTGGGACAACTTTTCTTACCAAGTTTCATGACAATCAAGCAATAAATGTTACCTATAGAGTGCTACCAAGGAAAAATGTTGACGACGCATTAAGGACAATGGTGATGCTAAAAGCACACCTTGAGCACCTTTTGCTCAGGTGAGCAAAAAATAAGAAACTGAACGTTATATGTTTTATGTAACAAATGTAATTTGTATTTGCACTAAACTAAATTTCCAGTGCTTTGTATTGGTTATGTCATAGGCAGAGAGGTAAAGATTATGCTCATATACAGTACATAGATTGGCATGTTCACAAATTCATATATATGACTGTTAGATTAAATAAATTCTTAATCACAGTCATTCTCAAGATTTATTAAAGTCATATCACGGTGATAATTTTCTCATCAATCCCTCGACCGGTTCGGCTGTTTGGGGGAATGAGGGGCAACAATACAGAAATCCTTCTCCAGTCAGGTCTGTTGTGTGCTGCTTAGAGTAATTCATCCATAGAAAGGGATGTCCACTCTTACATTATCCATCCAGCTTTTCATCTGACGGCCTCGGCGTCGACCTCCCTATATCGTGTCCTGGATAATAGTCTTGCACAGAGATTTGCGCCCGGGTGACGTTTCCAAACTAAGCCAGCTGTACCTAAGCACAAATATTCGTGGTCATGGTAGTGCAGTTATAAAATTGCCCTTACTGAAGCTTGTTACATTCCGTTCACTGTTGTCTATTTCTCACTATGAAACAATCAAAAGCAATCCAGTGTAATTTGTCCACTTCATATTGAGGGCTTAATTTATTTGCCCATCGATATGTAGAGAGAACATTACCTTAATCGATTTGCTGTTGGCATACATGGTAAACTCTTCTTGGACCTTGTGTAGTACAATCTGATCTCAGTTCTGAAATTTAAATATATAAGCATACAGTTGACAATATAACAGCAAATACATTTTTAACACATTGAATAAACACACATTCACAGATGGGCATGAAGGATTTGTTTGCCTATTGATTTTTGTAGTAAAATTAAAAGAATACTAGCGTTATAAATAAAGTTATTGGCTGATCACAGATGTTATTACAATTTTATTATGATAAACATCGCATTAAAAGTACAAACAGAAGCAGTTCAGATGATGTACTCAAAATCGTTCAGACGATGTACAAACAAAAAACGTTCAGACGATGTACTATTTTCCAAATTACTCGCCACAGATCCAAAAAAGCTCAAACAACGTGGAAAACCCTGTACAAAATATTCCAAGCATGTTAGAAAGCAAAAACTGTTGTATTTATTTGTTTGTTTGTCATCTCGAATAGCAAACGCGTCAAAATAAAGTATGTTAAGAAGATGTACAATTTTCATTGTTTATTGTGTCTGAATGTTTGAGAAAACTACAGAAATCTAAGAAAAACGACAATTACCAGAGTACATAAGGAGACTAAGCGAGTACTTTGCGCATAGTTATCATTATTTTAGATATTATAAAATATGAGAATACTTTGATTTTCGTCATTAAGCGAGAGCTTTTTCCGCCATTTTGTGCTTACGATGTACTTTTGTGATCACGTGATTCCCCGCAGTGATAAAACATTCAACAGAAAGTAATAAACCTTAGGGCCACAAATAAGATGGTGCCAACTAAACAAATAACAATGTCCCTTAGGATTTGTGAGTTTCTTAGAACAACAACTGTCAAAATAATGAATGTGAGCAAACATGGCTAAAATGTTTGATTCTGTCTCTGAACTTTAATAATTTAAGTGATATTTCTAATTTCTCTGATTTTCTTTCCAGCATGCATTAAATGAAAAGAATCTGCAGTCACTCCATAATAAGATTGAAGTCCTGGTAAGCATCATCTCACAACAGGTTTTTTTCTGCTTAGTAAAAAAAAGACCATAAAACGGACCTGATCCCAAACCGATTTTTGTTTTTTTAATCCCAATTTCCAATTTTTTTATATATTTTTTGTGTGGAAAAAGGTTGTGTTATATTTATTATATTGCAATTTTATTTAACAAACATCTAACAAAGTATATAACTATAATTCATATGATCTTTTTCTTTCCAAAATGGCCAGGAAAAGGCCTGATGTGTCAATATTTGTTGATTAAAAAAATTAATTAATATGGTTCATTTTTTTGCGATTAAATATTCCCAAATTTGCAATTTTATTGATTACAAAAATCCCAAATCTACCAGACTCCTTTTCCCAAAATGGCTAGAAAAAAACCCTGTTTTTTTGCTAATTAATTATTCAATATTGGAGTTTTAATTATAGAGACGTCTTTTTACTATTGGAACAAAGTGTTTTTGTAATTGATCATTTTTGATGGATTAATTTATATTATGTATTCATCATCATTCCTTTTATCACAATCATAATCTTCATCACCATTTTTAGCTCAACTGTCACGAAGTGACATGGTGAGCTTATGTGACCGTGTGATGTCGGGCGTCCGTTGTGCGTGCATGCGTGCGTACATGTACGTATGTGTGTCCGTCAACAATTTGTTTGTGTAGACAGTAGAGGTCACAGTTTTCATCCAATCTTTATGAAATTTGGTCAGAATGTTTATCTTGATGAAATCTGGGTTGGAATTGTATTTCGGTCATCTGGGGTCAAAAACTAGGTCACTAGGTCAAATAATAGAAAAACCTTGTGTAGACAATAGAGGTCACAGTTTTCATCCAATCTTTATGAAATTTGGTCAGAATGTTTATCTTGATGAAATCTGGGTTGGGATTGTAGTTGGTTCATCTGAGGTCAAAAACTACGGAAGGTCAAATAATAGAAAAACCTTGTGAAAGCCTTGTGTAGACGATAGAGGTCACAGTTTTCATTCAATCTTTATGAAATTTGGTCAGAATGTTTATCTTGATGAAATCTGGGTTGGGATTGTATTTGGGTCATCTGGGTTCAAAAACTAGGTCACTAGGTCAAATAATAGAAAAACCTTGTGTAGACAATAGAGGTCACAGTTTTCATCCAATCTTTATGAAATTTGGTCAGAATGTTTATCTTGATGAAATCTGGGTTGGGATTGTATTTGGGTCATCTGGGGTCAAAAACTAGGTCATTAGGTCAAATAATAGAAAAACCTTGTGTAGACAATAGAGGTCATAGTTTTCATCTGATCTTAATGAAATATGATCAGAATGTTTATCCTGATAATAACTGATTTTAAATCGTGACAGGGCTCCCGCTGCCGTTCGCCAGATTCGCCAATGGCGAAAATTTAGCAAATAAAGCAAATAAAATAATAACGATCTTTTTCCTGACAAATGCCGTCCTAGATAATAAACTCTTGCAGCTGTAAACTGTGCTTCAATACATTGCCATGTTATTGACCCGAAAAATTGATACTCAGTCGGCATTAACACCGGTCAGAACCGGTCATCGAGACAAAGGAAAATGACTGGTGTGATAACAAAACAATGGTGTAATCGTACATCTTATCTGCTTAAATAAACAATTACATCTGATTAAAGATTAAAGATTGCTGCCAATTTCAATCAATTTGAGTAAAAGCCGTTAGCGAATTATCAACTTAGTCACACAATGAACATAAGTAAAGAAGTTGATAATTGATTTTAATTTCGAGAAGTTCGTAATGTTTGTAATGATTAAAGGCTAAATGTGTTACAATTATGAAGGACCATACATGTGTAGATGAACGGGTATAAAACCCTTGACATTTTCGGCGAAAGTGTCGGAAATTGCAACTGCCATTATGGCGACCATAGGCAATAAGGGTCCTTTGGACTCTGACCAATCTAAAGACACGGTCTAAAAAAAAATCAAATCTGATAATAGATCATTCAAAGATGTTTGGCGTTCGGAATTCCAGTGGTTAGACTATAATGCAAAATCAAAAACGATGTATTGCAAAGTATGCATACAGTTTCAAAAATCAAATTCATTCACTTTGGGTGTAGTACATGTATGTTGAAAAAAGACAACATTTCAAAACACTAAAAATCAAAAGGTAATAAAAAAGAAGGACAATCAATATTAAAATGAATATACATGAACAATTTTTATATAATTAATAATATATTAAAAATAACAATAATATTTTGTTATGTTGATAATAAATATATATTGACACTTTTCAAAATGAGCTTTTTGTTTTGAAATTTAGCATATTTAATTTTGTTTATTAGCTCGGCTGTTTTCGGAGAAAACCCGAGGTATTGTCATAGCCAGCTCGTCGTCCGCCGTGCGCCATCTGCGTCATGCTAAAACCTTTACATTTTGTTAAGGTTTTGAACATTGGCTCTTAAATCAAAGTGCTTCAACCTACAACTTTGAAACTTCACATGTAGCTGCACCTTGATGAGTTTTACATGCCACACCCTTTTTTTGGTCACTAGGTCAAAGGTCAAGGTCACTGTGACCTCTAAAAAAAAAAAAAGAAAAAAAAATTCTGACAAGCTTTCATTTATTAGCTCGGCTGTTTTCAGAGAAAACCCAAGGTATTGTCATAGCCAGCTCGTCGTCCGCTGTCAGCCGTCCGCCGTAGGCGTTGTGCTAAAACCTTTACATTGGCTCTAAAATCAAAGTGCTTCCACCTACAACTTTGAAACTTCATATGTAGATGCACCTTGATGAGCTCTACACGCCACACCCAATTTTGGGTCACTAGGTCAAAGGTCAAGGTCACTGTTACCTCTAAAAAAAATATTCTGACAAGCTTTCGCAGCCGAGCGTTATTCAGTGCTCTTGTTTAAGATCACAAAGAGGCCTCACAAGCTTGAAGTATGAAAACATCAATGACAAATGCGCAGGCTGCAGCAATATCCAAAAGTGAAGCAGCTGTAGTGTCGGCTATGACTAATGTGTACTTTGCTGCACAACATACTCAAGCATTATCGCTGGAACAGATTGTGTGTCTTGCAGGTAAAAAAATAAATAAAACATCTTTAAAACGAATTTGATTTGTTTTAAATTGATTGATAAAATTTGATTTTGTTTAAGTTTGCTACAAATATTGAGCAAAATAAACTTGAAATCATAAATTATATTTTCAGGATGCAAATTTGTATTAATATATTTTCAGGGTGCAACCCAGCTCAATGACCTTCCAGTTGACTGCCACACGTCATATGAACACAGCTCCAGTGTGTCCGAATTTCAAAACTGTATGGCAGACGTTCTGAGGAGTGATCTTCTCCAGAAGATACAGACATCATGCAAGTACAGTATCATGATGGATGAGAGTACAGACATTTCAGTGAAGCAAAATTTAGTGACCTATGTTAGACTTTTGGAAACTGATGAATTTGGAATGGCTGGACTTCAAAGAGCAAATGCAGAGATCATATATGAGAATGTAGTTAATTTGCTCGGTAGAAAGGGAATTGACATTCAACATCTCTCAGAAATTCTATTAAAATTGAAAACTAGAAGAACTTGTTGATTTTGTCCATAGACAGCCCACCAATGGAAAAGTTTGATTTTAAACATGCTTTCAAGATTTGGGCTGGATTGAAGTTGAGGCGGATTATGGCCATCTGCTAAAATGTATGTTCAGAATATCATGTGCTCATGTAATGTAAAGTTATCATGTGCTTATTTTATGAACATGTGCTTGAGTTATGATGTGTGTATTTCTATAAATGTTTTGTTGTACTGTTGTTTTTTTTGTTATGCACACATGATGTGGATTATGGCCTTCTGCTAAAATGTATGTTCAGGAAATCATGTGCTCATGTAATGTAAATTTATAATGTGCTTATTTTATGAACATGTGCTTGAGTTATGATGTGTGTATATCTATAAATGTTTTGTTGTACTGTTGTTTTTTTGTTATGCACACATGATGTGGATTATGGCCTTCTGCTTAAATGTATGTTCAGGAAATCATGTGCTCATGTAATGTAAATTTATAATGTGCTTATTTTATGAACATGTGCTTGAGTTATGATGTGTGTATATCTATAAATGTTTTGTTGTACTGTTGTTTTTTTTGTTATGCACACATGATGTGGATTATGGCCTTCTGCTTAAATGTATGTTCAGGATATCATGTGCTCATGTAATGTAAATTTATCATATGCTTATTTTATGAACATATGCTTGAGTAATGATGTTTGTACTAATATAAATGGTTTGTTGTAAACTGTTTATTTTTGTTATGCACACATGATGATTATAGAACATATTAAAGCTTTGTTTTGTAGTCTCTTCTTTTACACCCCTTAGCCTAGACTTACAACAGGTGGTTCCTAATGCTTTGCTAAACTTTGGCTACAGTTTCTAAAATTTGGCTACAAAAAAATTAAATTTGGCTAAAATGTTGGCTATAGAAATTTTTGGGCCAGGGGGAGCCCTGATCGTATATGGGTCATCTGGGGTCAAAAATTAGGTCACCAGGCCAATGCTTGTAAAACCTTGTGTAGATGAAAGAAGTCACAGTTTTCATCACGTCTTAATGAAATTGTGTCAGAATGTATTTATTAATGAAATCTGGCTTGGGATTGTATATGGGCTGATAGAATTTAAGTTGATGTGGCAAGGTTAGTCAGGTGAGCGATTCAGAGCCATCATGTGATGTGGCAAGGTTAGTCAGGTGAGCGATTCAGGGCCATCATGTGATGTGGCAAGGTTAGTCAGGTGAGCGATTCAGGGCCATCATGGTCCTCTTGTTATTAATTGTAATATTTTGTAATATATTGCTTGAATATTATGTATTGCAAATTTTATAACTGTAATTTATTTAGGCAGACTGGCACAGTATGTTGTATTTGTTCCAGTACACTGTATGAACATGAGATAGTCATAAACCTTAAAGCAGCAGATATGCAGGGACCCACTTAAATCATAATGGCCCTTGAAGTTTGTGTAAGACTCTTATATTTTATGAAAATAAGAAACACAATCTTCAGAACGAAAACTATTGAGCGAATGAGGTTGGGCAAACATGGCTTAAAAAATTGTTTCTGTCCCAGAACTTAATTATCTAAGCTGATATATCTCATTTCCCTTATTTTTTTCCAGATGGCATTAAATGAAAAGAATCAACAGTCACTTAATAACAAAATTGAAGTCCAGGTACGTATAATCACACAAATTTTGTGTCCTTGTTGTTTAATTGCTAATTAATTAAATAACTACAGGAATTTGTATTACATGTATAGAGATGTGTCTTGACTATTGGAACAAAGATAATTTTTAATCTAAAAAGAGAAGATGTGCATTTAAAAATTTAAAACAATATTTATAATTATAATAAGAACTTTATTTTTACATATGCTGTATTTTGACTTGATATATATGACCAATTGATTTAATAAAGAAAATTATTTTTTGTAAATAAATTTCTCTGCATGAAATGTCTTTAAAATTATTGCTTATTATCCCCACGTTTTTCGGAGAAAAAGTGGGGATATTGTGGTGATGTGCGTCTGTCCGTCCGCCCTGGCCACTCCTACACTATTAGCACTAGAACCTTGAAACTTACATACATGATAGCTATGAGCATATGTGCGACAGTGACAGTGACGGAATTTTGATCTGACCCCTGGGTCAAATGTTATGGGGGTTGGGGCGGGGCTGGGTCAGAGATTTTCACTTATTTTTATGCCCCTGGTATGGTGCATTGGCCATAACTTTTGCAATATTGATGATAGCAACTTGATATTTAGCATGCATGTGTATCTCATGGAGCTGCACATTTTGAGTGGTTAAAGGTTAAGGTCAATGTCATCCTTCAAGGTCAAAGATAAAAAAAACAAATAAAAGGGAAGTAATAAGCTTTAAAGGGAGGTAAGTAAATAACCTGCCAAATGATATAAAAAAAATAAATAAACCAAAGTGGCGCATAGAGTTACACAGTAGTGGCGCAGAGATGTATTTAGTATTCAATTGTTTGTGTTAATCATCTGTGAAATGGTTTAGCTCATCCATCTAATGTTTATACAAGATAAGTATTGATGCAAAGCATCAAAGGGCGTCGGGAATTTCAGTGTAAAAGGCACTCAATGAAGTTACATGGAAAAATTTTTTTCTACTGTAAATATTAATATATTGGCCTATTATTTTAAACAAAATAGAAAAAGATACTGGTATAACCATTATCTATAATTTTGTGTTATAACCCCCAAATAACCATTATTTATGATGTTGTGTTATAACTCCCATATAACCATTATCTATGTTTTTGTGTTGTAACCCTCAAATATTTCATAGTTCATTTTATTTACATTGGTTTCCTTTTTTTTTTACTGGCATCCGTGTGCAGTTTTCATTAATGGAACAGAACTTTGTAGGTTTTAAAAAATCTGCTTCATTTTGTAAGCGTAATTTCATATTTTTCTCAACTTCAAGGGGAGATGATTCTGAACTTATTCTTACGTTGCTCATTTACGATAGGGGTTGAGTACTCATTGATATGAAAACACTTTGAAATTCAGTAAAAGATCATAATAGATTTATAGCTCTGATATTCATCATTTTCATTAGGGTTCGAGTAATACTGATATAAAAACACTTAACAAGTTTGGAGAGATTCAGATGAAAGTTGTGAAATCTTTTAAACAAGTGGAAATAGTTTATTTTGTCAAATTTAATAGAAAAAAATTCTCGACTTATTGTCCCGATGTTTCTCATTTTAAATGAGGTAAAAATGCTCATTGATATGAAGACACTGTAAGTTTGGAAAGAATCTGATGAAAAATGTTGACATAATCACCTAACCAAGCAGTTTTTTACTTTTATTTTTAAATTCAAAGAGACATAATTCTGGACTTATGCTCCGATATTGCTCATATAGAGTTTGGGTTGGGTCTTCATTGATAAAAAAAACACCTGTGCAAGTTTGGGAACAATTGGATGAAAATTTTGGACTTCGAACAACGATTTCAAATTTTCTCAAATTCTAAGGAAGATATCTATGGACGTAATGGTTGGATAATGCAAAAGGGTCCATACCACCTGGAAAGTAATACGTGTCGCGCTTCGCGCTCTATATGTGGTTCTTAAAAAAAAAAATCCGAGGAGTGCTTGACTCTAGGGAAACAGGTTGCTGGGACACAGCTCCTCCTTGATAAGCGGCTGCTTCCTTTATAGCAACTCATTGTTACAATCATTAATACGTGTCGCGCTTTGCGCTCTATATGTGGTAGGGATAGTACTAAGGGCCTATGATAGACAACCATAAAAATACATGGATAATAGATGTGTTGTTTGCATTTATTTGTTAATATAAAAACACGTGTATTTTTATAAGATATTAAAGTGATGTAAGAAATTTTAATTCACGTTGTCACCACGCGGCATCCATTAATTTTAATAAAATGTCCAATTGTAGTAAAATGGATTTTAAAATGTCTACAAAAAATAAAGCTTTATTATATTTATTAACCTGACTGAAAAAAATTGTCAGCCGCCGAACTGTTCCGTTCGTGCCGGAACCCGGGATTGAACCGGGGGCCTTTAGATGATTGTTGCGTAAACAACTTCAGTCTAACGCTCTCCCAACTGAGCTATTCCGGCTGACATCATTTATGTACTGCTATTTGGTCAAGTTGTGTACATGTATAGCGATCGTTATTATATGTATTAATAAACTAATATATTGTATGTTTTCGTACCACTACGCCTTCCAATAAACTTGCTTGCCCGATAGGTTGTCAAACATTGTATTACATTGATTCTTTACTAAATAAGCAAATTAGAAAAACCACAAAATAAATATATTTTGATTATGTTTTGTTTTTATACAAAACCAGAAAGTTTCACGTATTTGCCCAGTCCCTGTGATCTTTCCCCTGTGATCAGTTGCGGATCAGTTATTAATTAAAACAATTAGCTTTGCATTATTGGCAATAAATGTTGAAATATATGTGATAGGCACAAAAGCAGTACTTATTTACACCAATTTACACAAAAAATCACCACTATGCAAGATAATCTTAAAACAAAAATATATACATTGATCCGTAAAATAACTTCTCCTCCCATAAGCAGAAAAAAAAAATGCATTACATACTAGTCGCCGCTCTCCAGAGCAACGCCAACAAGGGATTATAAAATATTGGCGCAAAGGGACACCTGTATATGAGAGAAGAGATAGAATGCAGTCAAGCATAAAAAGCATGAGAAACTCATGGAATAGAGCCACAAGAATCTATAAAGGGGCTGAAACTTTCAATTTGTGCAATATAATTTTAGACTCATTACTGAAAATCTGTCAAAATGTTCAAGTGGGAAATTTGTTTGGAGAGCAGGATGAGGAGGAGAAATTAGGGTATAGATTTTCACTCATTTTTTAGGTTATTTTACATTAACTTCTTCATTTCTACATTGAATTACTTTAAATTTATACTGAACATCTCTTATGACAATACGGTCAATCTCAACTATGCATGGCCCCATTACCAACCCTGGGGCGCCCCTGTGTCAAACATGCGGCGTGGGGATACGCGTCGGCCTCTGCCGCGCCATTTCTAGTTTATTATGCAATCAGATCAGAATTTGCTACTCACTTAACTTGAAAATCTAATTGAATATTACCTGTAATTAAAACATTATAGTGAACAAAAGAGATGATTTTATTTTGTTACAATTAATGAAAAATTATAACAACAAGCCATTAATGTGTTTTTGTTTCTGTATAATTGTATGCATGTATTTTATCATCCTCTATTAATTAAAGCATTACTTGTAATGTACTTGCAATATATCAAGTAATTGAACTAATTGTTAAAGGAAGTATTTTATATATAAACACATAAACATGTCATTTACCAATAAAATCAGTAATATATTAAGCTTCCAATCAAAGCTTCCAAAAAAAAGGTCATCAGATAAAATCAGGAAAAAACATGCTGCCACTCAAGAGACCACATTTATAAGTCATTCTTAATGAATATTTGTCAGCATGTTTACCTCGATACAATATCAAGGAAGAGAATTGAAATTTGGGTCTCATTTTGTATTTTATCATCCAGACTTAGTTTTAATGGTTTTAATCAAATGTTTGTTTACTTATGTTTTATATAATAGTATGTATATTATAAAATGGTTGTTTGTTTCCAAGTAACAATAGTTTTTAATAAGATGTGTTTGTGAAACACTTTGCCCCCCACCCATATATTTGACCTTTGACCTTGAAGCATGACCTTGACCTTTCACTACTCAAAATGTGCAGCTCCATGAGATACACATGCATGTCAAATATAAAGTTGCTATCTTCAATATTTGCAAAAGTTATGGCCAATTTTAAAGTTTGACGCAAACCAACAAACAAACAGGGCAAAAACAATATGTCCCCCAGTCTATAATAGCAAGGATCCATTGGTGTTCTTCTGATGTTTCAGGAGGCTCAAACAGAAAAGAACTTAAAGTCCCTGGATAACAAAATTGATGTTGAGATCTCTAACATGAAAACCAGGCAGGAAAAGAGCAGAAACACAGCCATATACTCATTTATAGGTAAGAAATTTGTTACATATTACTTCAGCACCCATGGTCCCATTCCCTCCTCTCCTAATTTGGGTCGTTTTCTGGGTTAACTGGACTTAATGCATGTGCGTTACGTGTCGTCCCAGATTAGCTTTTGCAGTCTTGGCAGGCTAATCAGGGAAACACTTACCGCTTTTATGGTATTTTTTGTTATGCCCCCCTTCGAAGAAGAGGGGGTATATGGCTTTGCTCATGTCGGTCTGTCGGTCCGTCCACCAGGTGGTTGTCAGACAATAACTCAAGAACGCTTGGGCCTAGGATCATGAAACTTCATAGGTACCTTGATCATGACTCGCAGATGACCCCTATTGATTTGAGGTCACTAGGTCAAAGGTCAAGGTCACGGTGACCCGAAATAGTAAAATGGTTTCCAGATGATAACTCAAGAACGCTTAGGCCTAGGATCATGAAACTTGATAGGTAGATTGATCATGACTCACAGATGACCCCTATTGATTTTCAGGTCACTAGGTCAAAGGTCAAGATCACAGTGACCCGAAATAGTAAAATGGTTTCCGGATGATAACTGAAGAACGCTTATTCCTAGGATCATGAAACTTGATAGGTAGATTGATCATGACTCGCAGATGACCCCTATTGATTTTCAGGTCACTAGGTCAAAGGTCAAGGTCACAGTGACCCGAAATAGTAAAATGGTTTCCGGATGATAACTCAAGAACGCTTAGGCCTAGGATCATGAAACTTGAGAGGTAGATTGATCATGACTCGCAGATGACCCCTATTGATTTTCAGGTCACTAGGTCAAAGGTCAAGGTCACGATGACCCGAAATAGTAAAATGGTTTCCGGATGATAACTGAAGAACACTTATTCCTAGGATCATGAAATTAATAGGTAGATTGATCATGACTCGCAGATGACCCCTATTGATTTTCAGGTCACTAGGTCAAAGGTCAAGGTCACGGTGACCCGAAATAGTAAAATGGTGTCCGGATGATAACTCAAGAATGCTTATGGCTAGGATCATGAAACTTCATAGGTACATTGATCATGACTGGCAGATGACCCCTATTGAGTTTCAGGTCACTAGGTCAAAGGTCAAGGTCACAGTGACAAAAAACATATTCACACAATGGCTCTCACTACAACTGAGAGCCCATATGGGGGGCATGCATGTTTTACAAACAGCCCTTGTTTCAAGGAAGTCTCTGAAAAACGAAAATCCAGTTTAGGTGGAAGGTTTCATCCCTGATAAGCCTGTGTTAACAGCACGGGCTAATATGGGATGACACTGTACGCACATGCATTTAGCCCAGTTTTCATGGAACGCAGCTCTTTACAAAATAAACAAGAATGTAAGGTTTTAAGGTCTGGGTAACAGTGATCAAGTTTGATTGTTATTAGATCATGACTATTGGAGTTAGAGAGTGGTCAACATGTTATTAGATCATGACTATTGGAGTAAGAGAGTGGTCAACATTAATGTATTGGAGTTAGAGAGTGGTCAACATTAATATATTGGAGTTAGAGAGTGGTCAACATTAATGTATTGGAGTTAGAGAGTGGTCAACATTAATATATTGGAGTTAGAGAGTGGTCAACATGTTATTAGATCATGACTATTGGAGTTAGAGAGTGGTCAACATGTTATTAGATCATGACTATTTGAGTTAGAGAGTGGTCAACATGTTATTAGATCATGACTATTGGAGTTAGAGAGTGGTTAACATTAATGTTTTTAATTTCAAATCATGCAAGGACCACAATTTAAAAAAAATGCTTCAGTCAATATTTGCTGGTTATTGTACTAGTCTGAAATGTTATGCTCTCAAACTTTTTTACCATATATGGCCAGCATAACGAGGCATGGATTGTTATCGAACTTGTCTGAAATATTATGCCCACAAATATTATAACCAAGTTTCATGATAATCCAATTTAAAACTGTTATGAGCCAATATGGGACATACCTCTATTGGACACCACCCCCTGCCAGTTGCCAGCCATGGATGTTCACATAATATGCCCTGTATATGATACAGTGAACAAATAAAAGGAATACTTCTACAGTGATTTGTTTTATTTAACAGCATGTGCCTTTTGGAATTTGAAAAAGGTGTGATTAACCATGAAATTATTATAAATTACAGTATTTCATTTGTTTATAAGTGCGTGTTCAACTGCTTGTTACATTTGATATTAAAAAAGTGCTTCATACATATTTCTGTATATGAAACTCAATAAACAAATTATTGAGTTTATTGAAAAAGTTTGGCATCTCTTTAAGGAAATTTTGGTGAGATTTTTGGGGGAAAATGGTACTTTTTGCCATTCGAAAACATCCTGTAATAGGCTGTTATTTGGGGCAAAATTAATCACCGTAATACACTGTTGAAATGTAATACAAAACTTGTCTGAATGTTTTAACTTTCTATCAGACCTATATTTAACTGTAAAAAATACGAAATAGGGCTCTGTTTTAACAAGTTTACTCAGTAATTCTTAGAGTTGTGTTCATATTAATTTTCCTGTGAGGTCTTCAATGTATGAATACATGGGAAAAGCCATTAATCAATATCAAGAAATAAGTAGTGTCAGTTAATAAAATGTATTTTATGAATTTACAACGAGTGCATATTAAGTATAAGAATTTACATGTAGCAAGCGCCTAAGGGAAAGGATTCCAGGGCACATAATCCTAATGGGAACCTGATCTGACAAAAATGTATCCAATGGAAATGAAATATTTGTATACGACATAATATTATAGTTATGTTTTGGATTGTTTTTTTTGTTCCTAATAAAGTTTAACAAAGGCAATTACCTTCCTTGACAAAAGAATGAAAAGTGCATATTTTTATATGTTAAGTATTTGATACAAATCTTTGGTTTTCTTCAGGATTTCCAAGAAAAATGGCGAAGAAGTCAGTTAACCATATTTAGGCCATGAAAATATGTACAGAAACCTTATTTACAAAGGTGCATGCATTATATATGAATTATTTAAATACAAAAACATTGGTATTTAGAACAATATATATTTTTTAACCCTTAAAGCGCTGGAGCTGAATTTTAAAGGCCTTTGCAAACAGTTTGGATCCAAATGAGACGCCACAGAACGTGGCGTCTCATCTGGATCCAAACTGTTTGCTATTCTGATAGTATTCTTTGAAAAAAAATGAAGAAAATGCTTATTTTACAAATTCAGCAGACGACATTTTATCAGACGACAAATTTCCCAGCATGCAACAAGTATCTGATTTCACACAACTAAACATTTCAAAATAACGCTATAATAATGTATATAAATGGTTGTAAAGATACAGTTAATGACAAAATGATAACATGCTATCTAAAGAAAAAACATCAGAAACCACTTCTTGTTCTTATAATGTCATAATGTGTCTTGTTCTGAGAAAACTGGGCTTAATTCATGTGCGTAAAGTGTTGTCCCAGATTAGCCTGTGCAGTCCGCACAGGCTAATCAGGGACAACACTTTCCACCTTAACTTGATTTTCAGTAAGGAGGGACTTCCTTGAAACTAAAAATACCATAAAAGCGGAAAGTGTCGTCCCTGATTAGCCTGTGCGGACTGCACAGGCTAATTTGGGACAACACTTTACGCACATGAATTAAGCCCAGTTTTCTCAGAACAAGACACTCATTATTATCACTTGTCTTATAATTATCCCCATTCTGTTATCAATTTTTTCCTGGTCACATGTTTACTATACCCTCGCCCCAAATTTACCACCCAATAAACCACTGTTATCTATCTAATATGTCTTTCACAAGAGATTTGTTACTGAAAGGAAGTGCTCCATGAAAAACATGAGGGCTGAGTATGAAATTGTTGTATCTGTTTAAAGTTAGCATATTTACTAAATCTATGACTTTCAATTCTAAATCAAAGCACTGTCAAAGTTGAATTTTTAGCTAGGCTGTTTTCGGACAAAACCCGAGCTATTGTCATAGCCAGCTCTTCCGCAGTTAACGTGGTAAAACCTTAACATTGGCTCTAAAATCAAAGTGCTTCCACCTAAAACTTTGAAACTTCAAATGTAGATGCACCTTGATGAGTTCTACATGCCACACCCAGTTTTGGGTCACTAGGTCAAAGGTCAAGGTCACTGTGACCTCTAATATCAAACTTTAACATAGGCTCTAAAATCAAAGTGCTTCCACCTTCAACTTTGAAACTTCATATGTAGATGCACCTTGATGAGTTCTACATGCCACACCCATTTTTGGGTCACTAGATCAAAGGTCAAGGTCACTGTGACCTCTAATATAAAACTTTAATAAAAACCTTATCATTGCCTCTAAAATCAAAGTGCTTCCACCTACAACTTTGAAACTTCATATGTAGATGCACCTTGATGAGTTCTACATGCCACACCCATTTTGGGTCACTAGGTCAAGGTCACTGTGACCTCTTTATAAAAAAAATCTGACAAGCTTTCGTAGCCGAGCGTGTCACCCGTTATGCGGTGCTCTTTTTCGTATGAAGGTTTGCCAAATTTTAGCTTCATATCAATAGTAATTACAGGGATGCAAATTAATATAACAATGCATTCAACAAGTATATAAGCGCAAAGTGATTTAATTTCAATGTACTTGGTGAAAAGCACCTATTCGAAAAAAATAAATCTTAGTGTTTGGTCTCTAAATATATTTTACTATGCATAAATGGTGGTAGACAGATTACGGTACAACTGTAACGCTGTTTGTCAGTATGTCCATCATTGTGTCCAGATGTCTGTCCGAAAATTTCTGTCTGAGCCGTTACTTTGCCAAATATTTATAATTACAATATCTTGGTACCAATGTATGCAATATTAAGATTACGTATTGCATGTAACACCTGTCTCTGTACCTCAAAAGTCAAGTTCTAATGTGAAATATGGCTTTATAGCAGCTAATTTGAACTGCAACTTTGTCATTCATCAGGCAAGTTTAAATAAAATAACTGACCACAAATGACCACCATCAGAGAACAGCATGTTGAATGTACCAACTGCTTCAGGTCAAGGTCATGCTTAGAGGTCAAATGTCAGATTTGGCCTAAAACAGGTTGCTTTTGACAGCATTATAGAGCTTTTAGAAAAACATGGAGTTTTGGGGCATTCATGCCCTTTGAACAAATCCTTAGAGTATTATAGTTTGATTATTGATATTGTTACTTAGACATTTATGTACAAGATACTTTTTTTTCCCACTCAAACAAACCGTCACATATAAACCTGTGAACCAAAGTTTTCATTTAGTTTAGAGTTTCAAGATGCATGCTATTTCAGGGAGCGAATCTTTGCTGAAACAGACAGAAACGGGCACTTCAGGAGCAAAACATAGTTGGAAGTCCAACAAAAATTATTCTATGAATTTTTAAAGTGCATCAGTAAGAAAAACTAAAAATTAAAAAAACTGATTTTTCTGTAAACTATTTAGTCTAGTTTGTTTGTAAGAAATCGTGGAATTCATATGATCCACGCTTGGAACAAGTTAGATTTACATGAGGGACCTTACCTGCTATCCTCTCCACAGCAAATATGAAAAAAAGCTATCAATAATTGGGCTGTTACTATTTGATTTGTTTAGGATTAGATTTTTGTATTTTGGTGGGTAAGATGTCCATAAGAAATTTGTTTTAAAAATTTCCCATGGCAATTTTTTTGTGAAATAATTTATTAAGTAAAGTGTTGGACTTTGTAGACCTCTTTATTTTAGCTCGATTGCATTGAAAGTCCAATTCTAATCGGGACAGTCTTGAGTCTGCGCCCTGGGTAGAACCAAATATAAATGTCTCTGAAATAGTTTTTTAATGTGCTCCCACGATGGGGATCAAACACATATCCTCCCATTGACTAGGCAGTTACTATATCCACTTTGCAACGGGACATTATTAACCCATTTATGCCCAGTGGACTCTCCCATCCTTCTTAATTGGATCAATTTATTTCCAAAATTAGGGATGTCTACCATATTTATTTCTATATTTATAATATTTCATATAGAAATTCCTTTAAGCAAACAGCGCAGACCCAGATGTCTCATCTGGGTCTACGCTGTTTGCAATGTCCTTTTTTCAGGACGCTAGGCATAAATGGGTTAAGTGGGCCTTTAAAAAGCTAGCTAACAGCCCTAAAATTGTGCCATTACATACCTTTACATACTATAAAGGCATATATATTTGACGATTCTGTCAATAAACTGAAATTGCCATTCTTAACTCCTTGGCACCACATCTTGCTATATCAACTGCTATTTGTCTCGTTTCAGGTTTCCTAACAACAGGGGCTTCGCTGTACTTTGCCTACTTGAGGTTGTTAAAGTGATCCTTGTAGATGATTATGCTACCTCATCTGTGATTCCACTATGAAAAGTCGGCGAAATGACCAATGTCCTGGTGAACAGATGGAGGAAATATAACCAAAAACGGACATTTTTTTTGGGGGGGGGGGGGGGGGGGGGGGTAAGAAATTTTTATATTTTAGTTTTTATTGTGATAATCATTGAATTTTTAAAGCATTCATAAACAATCAAGATATAAAGACAACCTCAGTGCTGTTTTGATTTAAGTATGTTAACGTTTTAAATAGCTTGTATTTATAAAAATACCTATTTAATGGACAAACGATGATTGATGCAGTTTTATTAGTCCCCAACCTGTTTCACCTGAGGGGACTTGTGGTTTTAGCTCTGTGCGTCTGTCTGTCACACTTTTCTGGTTCCTGCAATAACTTTAAAAGTTCTTAATATTTTTTCATGAAACTTGAAACATCGATAGATGGCAATATTGACACTATGCACGTCATTTCATTGTGTAATTACATCAAACATTCTGGTTGCTATGGCAACAAATAGACTAGAAATACTGCTGAAAATGGTGGTTTTCTGGGTCCTGCGATAACTTTAAAAATTCTTCACATTTTTTCATGAAACTTAATACATGGATAGATGACAATATGAACATTATGCATGTCATTTCATTTTGTTCCTACGTCAAAAATTCTGGTTGCTATGACAACAACAAAAAAAATAATTCTGACAATGGTGGAATTTCTGACAATGGTGGAGCCGGTAGGGAACATATATTGCTTGGCAATAGTCTTGTTACCAATATACGTGGAATTTACTTCATTAGATTACTTGAAATAACTTGCAATTTTTATGCCCCCGGTAGGGTGGCATATAGCAGTTGAACTGTCCGTCAGTCCGTCTGTCTGTCAGTCTGTGCGTCCGTCCGAAAACTTTTACATTGGTCATTACTTTTGCAATATTGAAGATAGCAACTTGATATTTGGCATGCATGTGCGTCTCATGGAGCTGCACATTTTGAGTGGTGAAAGGTCAAGGTCATCCTTCACGGTCAAAGGTAAAAAAAACATTGAATTAAAAATTCAAAGCGGCACAGTAGGGGGCATTGTGTTTCTGACAAACACATCTTGTTGTATTGTATTGTTAAATTGTTTTGCTTTGAATTTAGAAAATTGTTCTTAATGTTTTTCTTTTTATATGGTAATTTTATTTTCAATATGTAAATAAACAAATACATTTTCAAAATCTTCATTTATATTGTACTTTTAGCTGTCTTTGAAACCGCTCAAGTCAGTTTTGAGCATTTTAAAGAAAATGAAATGAATATAATAATTTAAGTTTTTATTGAAACGACTTATAAGGGAAATTATTAGTTCTGCAACAATACGCCAAAACCCGTATTGCAATATATTGTCAGTTCAAAAACCCGTATTGCAATATATCGCAATATATTGCTAACTTGTACCAAAATTATAACTTGCCAATTACCCGATAATCCTGTATATTCCAGTTTTAAAGCAAATTTTGGTAAATATTTACTATACCGGTAAATGTGCTCAAGAATAACAAGAAACACAAACATTCGCAACTTTTTTTAAGTATCAAATACATTTTGGCATTTGTTACTATTTAAAGATGTGATGAAATAACGTCCAACCGGGGCGGTTTTTTTTCGCTGAACACGCTTAATTCATCTGACGTGATGTTCCCGTTTTTATACAACACAAAATACACCCATACTTTCCATGCCACGTTCTACATGTATGTATAATTTTTGCATGCTTTTTATTGAGACAAAGAATAAAGCACTTTTTATTTGACGCTATAATTTTTTATTGTCGCATTAGCATTAAAATTTTGATGCGTATTTCCGAAATTTGGATTACAAATTCAATAATGCTCAATTCAGAATCAAACGAAACATTTACAGCTGTGCGCAATTAATTCAACAATAATCTGTTCAAAAGCATCGAACGAATGCTCCAATGTAACAACACTACTCCGTATAATATACTTTTCAGAATGCTATTTTTACGAAAAAAACTATTTTCACTGCTTTGTTTTGTTTACCTTGTTATCATTATTTTGGATGGCTTTTCTGGACGAAATGTGAATGAATTTTTGTAAAATTTTCGTACCGGTATGATGAAAATCGTATCGCAATACAATATGCGGATTGCGTATTGCGATATATACCGATATACCGGTATATTGTTGCAGCACTAGAAATTATTTATTTAATCTGGCATATTTGTAAGACTGTGAAACATAGGTGGTAGATAGTTGGTAGAAATATAAATACAAGCTTTACTCGTCAATTTCTGATCCTGTCCATTAACATGTCACAAAAAGCAATCAATAAAAACATTAGAGTGTAAAATACATAGTGTTTTCACATGGTTACTTAACTTGTGGTTTACTTAATTATACATATGTTTGCAGATACATAGTGTTTTCACATGGTTGCTTAACTTGTGGTTTACTTAATTAGACATATGTTTGCAGTAATACTGTTTGACCAAAACTAAGGATTCATATTGACTATTATATACAGTATTTTCCCAGAAAAAAAATCACTTCAACAAAATGAATCTTTTTTTTGACAAAATTGACCAACATGATTTTTTAAAGAACATTGTCAACTTCTTATTAACTTAATGATTTAACTCTTTCAGTGCGGGAACCGAATTTTGAAGGCCTTTGCAAACAGTTTTGATCCAGATGAGACGCCACAGAACGTGGCGTCTCATCTGGATCCAAACTGTTTGCTATTCTGATAGTGTTCTTTGAAAAAAATGGAAGAAAATGCTAATTTTAGAAATTCAGCAGACGACATTTTAGCAGACGACAAATTTCCCAGCATGCAAAGGGTTAACAAATGTTGATAACACAATACTACATGTATTCGTCTTGAGTATCAAAGGATTTTTTCCCAGTTAACAGAAACTAGTTCAATACATTTAAAGATTGTTTAGAGTGCTTGTTCTAATATAAATTAAAGTGATATTATGGGCATTTTTCACTGTTGAATTGAGCTGAAAAGAATCAACAGGTCAACAGAGTAAGTTAAAATGTGGTTACTGACTAATTATCTGCAACTCATCTTGCTAACAGTTGTTTATAAAAATATATTTTATATTATATATTTTACGTGACCCACCCAGTCCTGTAAGCCGAAATGATATGTAAAACAAAATGGTGTCTTTGTGTCGTATAAACGTATCTGCACTAAAACTAAATTTAGGTTCACATTGTACATGCGTGATCAGTTGTTAAACGAAAGTACGGTTGATATTCAAATGCATTATTTTTTTTCTTTCCAGGATATTGTTTTAGTATGTTGATGCTGCATTAACAAATATAAGTGTATATGAAGTGAAAACACCAAAAATAAACAACGGTTGCGATAGGCACCTATAAACTGTTAGATGCCCATAATATCACTTCAAAAGATGTTTATTTCATTTTTTTTAAATAATGTATTGTAAGGAATATCTGCACATATGCTTGAAATAAACACATAATAGATACTTAAATGTTTTTTCTAGTTGTATTATGCGATACCATATGCGAAGAATCTATTAGACCATCAATAACATAATACCAAATTGTAATTATATTACCAATTCCAATGAAGTTAATTGTCGTCTGGTCTGAAAATTGTACATAAGACATCATTTCTACAAAGTTTCCTTTTTTTAAATCTTTGTCTACTAAGGCTTTAATTACTACTTCCTATTGCTCTCTTGGTAGATCAATAAGTACAATCATTAAGTAAAAACAAAGATCACGGTATAATTTAATATTGCACATAGTGACGCAAAATCACAAAAACTTAATGCTTTCATACTTGAGAAATCTATAGCAGCTGGACCTAACTTACAAATACAATAACACAGCATAGAACATTAACCCTTTGCATGCTGGGTAATTTGTCTTCAGCTAAAATGTCGTCTGCTGAATTTCTAAAATTAGCATTTTCTTCGATTTTTTTCAAAGAATACTATCAGAATAGCAAACAGTTTGGATCCAGATGAGACGCCATGTTCTGTGGCGTCTCATCTGGATCCAAACTGTTTGCAAAGGCCTTTAAAAATGCGGTTCCCGCACTGAAAGGGTTAACAATGCAGGGGACAAAAATATTTATAAATTGCACTCGTCCTGCAGGACAAGTGCATTAAAATTTTCACTTGTCCTGCAAACACATGCACTTGTCCTTCAAATATGTGTGAAAGAAAGATTGCAAAGGACTGATATGACTAGCAATGTTTCCTATATCACTGCTAAAATGCTGCTTACTTAGTTATTCATGCCAGCTGATCACAGAAGAAATGTTAACTTACTTTATTTATGAGGAACACAAAATAAATAAATGAAGACAAATTTGTTTTTTCCTTTTTCTAATGCTTGCGTGCTTTCCATTTCGGATGGTTGAACATCGCTCGTGCCCCCTTTAAAGAACGCTCGTATGTCAGACATATTTCATATGAAATTCAGACTGGTTTAAAACCGAACTTTGCAGTAAAATAATTCTTTAAAAAAATCAATACTTACAGTGAATGAAGTCAGATGGTTCCCTGTCAACATGGACGCGCAAAGTTTACACCAAAAAGCCAATATTTACTCGGGACACAGTCTCGCATAACAACGCTGTATGAAATTTTCAATTACGATTTCTGGTTCATTATCGTTCTACTTTCGGAATAGATATGCTTTAAGAAATGATTTTATTTAATGAAAAAGTGTCTTACTGGTCAGAAAATATATTTTAACATCAGTTTTTTTTCACTCGTCCTGTAGCTTTAGGGAAATTCACTCGTCCTTTCAAGATTTCACTCGTCAATACGAGCGGACGAGTGGAATTTTTGTCCCCTGCAATGTTGCCTCATTCAAAATTAAGGACCAAAATGTATGGCATTAGAGAGTGGTCATCAAATAACCACACATAAACAAATAGCCCTGCTGTATTGGCACATGTAACTATTCCTGTATGTTTGTATGTTAAATTAAGACCAAACTTTGTTAAATTGAGCCATCTTCTAGGAAAACTGCATGTTCTTAGAAGAGATGTCTCAAATTAGCCTGAGGAGTCCACACAGGCCAATAAGTGACCACACTAAATGCTTAATCTGGATTTTGGTTTAGAAGAGACTTCATCCAAAATGAAGAAATTTCATAAAAATGCAAAGTGTTGTCCCAAGCTAATCTGGGATGACACTCAATGCACATGCATTAAGCCCATTTTTCTCAGAACAAGGCTACTATATAAATAAGACATTAGTCTCATCTGATGTTTACAAATAAACACTACATGTACATGTACAACGTGTCCTATGAAAGATAAGTCATTGTTCAACTTTGCAGGTGTGGGAAACTTACCGAGTTAAAAGTTCTAGTAAAATCTGCACAACTGCAATGTACATGAAGCTCATCAGATAATGATTTATAACAGGATTGTACAGTGTAACTTGCAAAAGTGCATTATTTTGTAATGAAATGTTAAAACCTTTTAAAACTTGTACAAGTGTTATAAACAAAATGTTCAGATCCACATTGAATAAATTAAATCCTCGCCCTGAAAAAACTGGGCACAGGCTAATCAGGGATGACACTTAACGCTTTAATTGCACGTTTTGTTAAATGGAAGAAAATCCAGTTTTAATGGAAAGTGTCGTCCCTGATTAGCCTGTGGGTCTGCACAGGCTAATCTGGGACATTTTACGCACATGCAATAAGCCCTGTTTTCACATGAGTTAAAGTCATTTGGTGCTTAAAATTGTATCAATGTATTTAAGCAGTTAAAAACAATGCAAACATGGGAATATACCTAACAAGTTTTATGGTAGGTCACCCAAAACACTTAATCATCCACAAATAAATTGAACAATTGTTATGCACACCTTGTAAAACTGATCTGGAATGATTAAGTCACTATAGAGGACTGAAATAAGACGCATTTTTCATAACGACAAATAAGAGTTCACATTTATGATGATAGATACTCTAATTCAAGCTTCTTTTCCATCTCTGCGTATTCGCCTGTCAGTTTTTTCATCCCTTCATCCATTTCTTTGTCCACCAGTGCACTTTTCTCAAATTGCTGCTGCATGAACGTGTCCCAGGCCTCTCGGCGACGCCCCCTTTCTAGTTCCAGCACTCCGACCTGAGAAAACAAGAATACCTGTGAAACTGATCTAGCGTGGCTTTGGAAATACAGGGCTTAATACCTGTGCATAGAGTGTTGTCCCACATTAGCTCTTTCAGTGCTGGAACCGAATTTTGAAGGCCTTTGCAAACAGTTTGGATCCAGATGAGACGCCACAAAACATGGCGTCTCATCAGGATCCAAACTGTTTGCTATTCTGATAGTATTCTTTGAAACAAAATCGAAGAAAATGCTTATTTTAGAAATTCAGCAGACGACATTTTAGCAGACGACACATTTCCCAGCATGCAAAGGGTTAATGCACAGTGCAGTTCATCACATACTATTCAGTGACAACACTTTCCGCTCTTATGAATGTTTGTGTGTTAAGGAAGTCTCAATGAAAATCAGGTTGTTGTCATCCCTGATTAGCCTATGCGGACGTCCTAGGCTAATCTGGGACTACACAATGCACAAATGCATTAAGTACCTGTGTCCCACAGAGTGACTCGATTGATGCATCCCCCCATAATGCACCTTCATAGCTTGTAAGCTTGGGGAAAAAAATTGTGCAATTACTCTATGAAAGATCAATGGACCCAAACAATCTTGCATGGTTGACCAACACATAAAAACATGAAAATGTGGCTCTATAACTCTATAAAATATCAACTGACAGAAAATACCTGACAAGTAAGACCCTTTTGAAGGAAATTTCATTCAAATTGGATTATAAATTCCAGAGATATTGCACAGACATAAAAATGTTCTGTATCTAACGCAAGATAATTAACTCTAGGAAAAATAACTCTACCACAATGACCTGACAATCTCCAAAAGTGCCCCTATAGGACTCCATATATGGATGGTGCATATAAAATGTAATCAAAGTCAGATAGTAAGTGTCTGAGGTAATAACTGAAAATGTAGTCCCGATGCTAAACAAACATGGAGTATGACTGTTCACATTTTCTGATTAAAATGCGCGCCTTTTTTGGGACGCATAATAAATATGAATGTTTACACATACTGTTAAATACTTTAGCAATCGGGCTTTTCCACAGAGGCTGTAAACACAGTGGTACCCCGATGTCTGAATTTCCAAATCAAGGGGTATCCCTGTTCCTGAATTTCCAAATCAAGGGTAAACCTGTTCCTGAATTTCCAAATCAAGAGTAACTTGTGCCTGAATTTCGAAATCAAGGGTACCACTGTGCCTGAATTACCAAGTCAAGGGTATCCCTGTGTCTGAATTTCTGAATCAAAGGATTCCATGTGCCTCAACTTTCAAATCAAGTGTACACCAGTGTCTGAATTTTGAAATCAAGGGTACACCTGTGTCTGAGTTTCAAAATCAAGGACACCCCTGTGTCTGAATTTCAAAATCATGAGTACCCCTGTGTCTAAATTTCAAAATCAAGAGTACCACTGTGTCTCAATTTCAAAATCAAGAGTACCCCTGTGTCTGAATTTCAAAATCAATGGTACCCCTTTGTCGTAATTTCAAAATCAAGAGTACCCCTGTGTCTCAATTTCAAAATCAAGAGTCTCCCTGTGTCTGAATTTCAAAATCAAGAGTACCCTTATGTCTCAATTTCAAAATCAAGAGTACCACTGTGTCTGAATTTAAAATCAAGGGTACCCCTGTGTCTAAATTTCAAAATCAAGGGTACCCCAGTGTCTCAATTTTCAACTCCGGAACAGCACCCCTGTACCTAAATTCAAATTTTATCTGAGTGTGCTTCTACAACTATAACTTACATTATAGGACACATCAAATAAAGAGAAAAATAAAACATATTGCCAAATGCTGCATATAAATTTTATGTAGAAAAAGGGAATATTTTTAATATCCCATACACCATCAGTTACTAACGTTGTTAGGATTATATCTAAACAAGAGCTGTCAGAGGAAAGCGGTTGACTATTTGAGTGCTGGACAGTATAACGAAAGCCATTGTTCATATTTAATAATTTATTAGACGATTTTTCAAAAATAAAAAAAGGAAAAAACAATTTATTTTTTTTTTTTTGGGGGGGGGGGGGTAGGGGGTTTTAGAGGGGGGGGGGTATAATGTGGGGTGTGGTCATTTATTAGACAATCTTTCAAAAATAAATAAAGGAGAAAAAAAAAATTGGGGAGGGGGTATTCTAAGTATAAAAGGGGCACTAATTATGTCATAATGATTGATACAGTTGTCTGCTCTTGTTTGTAGGTTGGGGTCAGGATGGTAAACAAGTATGCAAATTATGAAAGCAATATGTCAAGGGACATTGGAAATATTTGGGGTAGTACGCAAACGTTAACATAGATTTATCAATAATATGCATTCTCCAAGTATAAAAGGGGCAATAATTCTGTCAAAATGCTTGACACAGTTGTCTGCTCTTGTTTATAGGTTGGGGTCAGGATGGTAAACAAGTATGCAAATATGAAAGCAATATGTCAAGGGACATTGGAAATATTTTGGGTAGTACGCAAACTTTAACATTTGCACGCTAACGCCAACGCTAACGCCGGGATGAGTAGGATAGCTCCACTATATATATCTCATATGTAATAATCGAGCTAAAAAACGACTCGATTACTCGGGGTGTATAGAAAATACACCATGGGCATGTGACCACTCTAAGCCATCAGATTAGGTCATTTTTGTAGGAGGTGAGATACACATGTAGTGCATTTTAAAAACCATATTAAGATGGCAATAATAATTGTTTGAAATAAAAACTTACATCTACGTTGTTTTCTTTTTCCTCTATTTTCTTGCATACTTCTGTTGCCACTGAAACTGTAACATAAACTGTTTATATCATATATGTATTATATAATGAAATTCCACATAATATAAAATAATATTAATTAAAAATAATAAGTATTAGAAGGAATTTAATGAGAACATTTGTTCTTTGCTAAAAAGTGTTTACATATTGGAATAATGTTATTAAATAGTTTTTCATCTTTTAACAAAAATGTCATAAAATGTATATACAAACAAAATTGCAATAATTTGAAAATTGTAAAATGCTTAAAATATCATGAAAAAGTGAAGTAAAATTGTTTCCCTTTGCTGGGATTCAAACTCACGTCCTTAAAATCTCATAAACCTTGAAAATCAATGAAAAATGTGTACAATTTAATATTTCAAATAGAAAAGTTAACACATAGAAAATCAATGTTCCTTATGGCAATAGCCAATATTTAAACACTAGATGTGGTCTGGTAACAAAGATTTAACAAGATACAAAATTCTCTCTTTTATTTTTTGTGGGAAAATATTTTCAGCACATGTTCAAGTACAAAGTAAGTTTTTGTTTGTCGTATGAATATATGTCATTGCGGGGAAATAAAATCTGAATATATTGTGCCACAAAACAATAAATACATCATTTTGTATCCTGTTAAATCTATGTTACCATACCTCATCTAGCAGGACATTTTTGCTATTGCTGAAAGGAACACTGATTTTGTATGGATAAACTTTATTTTTATGAAATATTTTGCGGAATTTTGGTTGATTTTGAGTAATTATGTTACTTTAAAAGCAAAATACATGTAGTACTATCTACCACTTGGCCTTTCAGCTTTTAGACCTTAACAGCACATTTAAAACCATATGTGAGAAAAGAAAAAGTTTTCCAAATAATTATTGAAAAGCCTTACAAATACTTTACAATGTAACATCTTTCTATTAATAATCACCAAAAAAAGCCATTTGTATTTTTTAATAGTCTTTGTTTTCTCTTTAGTTTGCTTAGCTTGTCTGAATATGTTTTTAGTGTATAACATAATTAGGTTCTGGAGTCTATGAAAATGGTCAAGTCCATTTAAACTAAATATACTTAATATTATCTATTAGAAGACCAATAAATAGTGTTAAAAAACCAATCCTTGGAAATGCGCAAGAAGAATAGCTTTGGTTTTATTTTACTTTTGTTCTTTTAAACCATTCAGCCTATGATTGTTATGAAACCCTCACTTAAATACAATAACAACTGAAACTGTCATGCAACTCAGAATCTTTATAAAATATTTCTCATTGCTTTACAGGGACTTGTTAAAAGATTTTCATTTTTTTGAAAAATGTCAGTCAGTATTTATATTATTTTGAAAAGTCTTACTACAAATAATAGTAAACAAGGGCTGTTTGTAAAACATGCATGCCCCCCGTATGGGCTGTCCGTTGTAGTGGCAGCCATTGTGTGAATACGATTTTTGTCACTGTGACCTTGACCTTTGACCTAGTGACCTGAAAATCAATAGGGGTCATCTGCGGGTCACGATCAATGTACCTATGAAGTGTCATGATCCTAGGTAAAAGCGTTCTTGAGTTATCATCCTAAAATCATTTTACTATTTCGGGTCACCGTGACCTTGACCTTTGACCTTGTGACCTCAAAATCAATAGGGGTCATCTGCAAGTCATGATCAATCTAACTATGAAGTTTCATGATCCTAGGCGTATGCGTTCTTGAGTTATCATCCGAAAACCATTTTACTATTTCGGGTCACCGTGACCTTGACTAGTGACCTCAAAATCAATAGGGGTCATCTGCGAGTCATGATCAATCTACCCATGAAGTTTCATGATCCTAGGCGTATGCGTTCTTGAGTTATCATACGGAAACCATTTTACTATTTCGGGTCACCGTGACCTTGACCTTTGACCTAGTGACCTAAAAATCAATAGGGGTCATCTGCAAGTCATGATCAATCTACCCATGAAGTTTCATGATCCTAGGCTTATGCTTTCTTGAGTTATCATTCAAAAACCATTTTACTATTTCTGGTCACCGTGACCTTGACCTTTGACCTAGTGACCTCAAAATCAATAGGAGTCATCAGCGAGTCATGATCAATGTACCTATGAAGTTTCATGATCCTAGGCCCAAGCGTTCTTGAGTTATCGTCTGACAACCACCTGGTGGACGGACCGACAGACCGACATGAGCAAAGCAATATACCCCCTCTTCTTCGAAGGGGGCATACAAAGAATCAAAACAAGGGCTGTTTGTAAAACAAGCATGCCCCCCATATGGGCTCTACGTTGTAGTGACAGCCATTGTGCGAATATGTTTTTTGTCACTGTGACCTTGACCTTTGACCTAGTGACCTGAAAATCAATAGGGGTCATCTGCGAGTCCTGATCAATCTACCAATCAAGTTTCATGATCCTAGGCATAAGCGTTCTTCAGTTATCATCCAGAAACCATTTTACTATTTTGGGTCACAGTGACCTTGACCTTTGACCTAGTGACCTGAAATCAATAGGGGTCATCTGCGAGTCATGATCAATGTACCTATGAAGTTTCATGATCCTAGGCATAAGGGTTCTTGAGTTATCATCCTAAAATCATTTTACTATTTCGGGTCACCGTGACCTTGACCTTTGACCTTGTGACCTCAAAATCAATAGGGGTCATCTGCGAGTCATGATCAATCTACCCATGAAGTTTCATGATCCTAGGCGTATGCGTTCTTGAGTTATCATACGGAAACCATTTTACTATTTCGGGTCACCGTGACCTTGACCTTTGACCTAGTGACCAAAAAATCAATAGGGGTCATCTGCAGTCATGATCAATCTACCCATGAAGTTTCATGATCCTAGGCGTATGCGTTCTTGAGTTATCATTCAAAAACCATTTTACTATTTCTGGTCACTGTGACCTTGACCTTTGACCTAGTGACCTCAAAATCAATAGGGGTCATCAGCGAGTTATGATCAATGTACCTATGAAGTTTCATGATCCTAGGCCCAAGCATTCTTGAGTTATCGTCTGACAACCACCTGGTGGACGGACCAACAGACCGACATGAGCAAAGCAATATACCCCCTCTTCTTCGAAGGGCGCATAAAAAGAATCAAAACAAGGGCTGTTTGTAAAACATGCATGCCCCCCATATAGGCTCTACGTTGTAGTGACAGCCATTGTGCGAATATGTTTTTTGTCACTGTGACCTTGACCTTTGACCTAGTGACCTGAAAATCAATAGGGGTCATCTGCGAGTCCTGATCAATCTACCTATCAAGTTTCATGATCCTAGGCATAAGCGTTCTTCAGTTATCATCCGGAAACCATTTTACTATTTCGGGTCACAGTGACCTTGACCTTTGACCTAGTGACCTGAAATCAATAGGGGTCATCTGCGAGTCATGATCAATGTACCTATGAAGTTTCATGATCCTAGGCATAAGGGTTCTTTAGTTATCATCCTGAAACCATTTTACTATTTCGGGTCACCGTTACCTTGACCTTTGACCTAGTGACCTCAAAATCCATAGGGGTCATCTGCGAGTCATGATCAATGTACCTATGAAGTTTCATGATCCTAGGCATAAGCGTTCTTGAGTTATCATCTGAAAACCATTTTACTATTTCGGGTCACCATAACCTTTGACCTAGTGACCTGAAAAACAATAGGGTCATCTGCGAGTCATGATCAATGTACCTATGAAGTTTCATGATCGTAGCCATAAGCATTCTTGAGTTATCATCCGGAAACCATTTTACTATTTCGGCTCACTTTGACCTTGACCTTTGATATAGTGACCTGAAAATCAATATGGGTCAACTGCGAGTCATGATCAATCTACCTATCAAGTTTCATGATCCTAGGCATAAGCGTTATTGAGTCATCATCCGGAAACCATTTTACCATTTTGGGTCACCGTGACCTTGACCTTTGACCAAGTGACCTGAAAATCAATAAGGGTCATCTGCGAGTCATTATCAATCTACCTATCAAGTTTCATGATTCTAGGCATAAGCGTTCTTGAGTTATCACCCGGAAACCATTTTACTATTTCGGGTCACCGTGACCTTGACCTTTGACCTAGTGACCTGAAAATCAATAGGGGTCATCTGCGAGTCCTGATCAATCTACCTATCGAGTTTCATGATCCTAGACATAAGCGTTCTTGAGTTATCATCCGGAAACCATTTTACTATTTCGGGTCACCGTGACCTTGACCTTTGACCTAGTGACCTCAAAATCAATTGGGGTCATCTGCGAGTCATGATCAATGTTCCTATGAAGTTTCATGATCCTAGGCCCAAGCGTTCTTCAGTTATCATCCGGAAACCACCTGGTGGAGGGACAGACCGACCGACATGAGCAAAGCAATATACCCCCTCTTCTTTGAAGGGGGGCATAAAAAAGAAAAGTTCTATAACACAGTATTTTTTTTACAATTATAACTTTATATTGATTAAAATATCACTACTGGTATATTACATTACTTGAAAATAGTAAATATTTTTAGTATATTCCGTATTAAAATTTTGCGATGTGAAATCGAAAGAACATCGCCAAAAAAGGTGACATAACGATATACACACTTTAAATAACGCAAGTAGATTGATCATTTTATATATAACATATATACAATTCACTTCCCATGCACAATTTGCATTCCTGGGTTTACCACGTGACAATGATGATCAATCTACTTGCGTTATTTATAGTTAGCTGGTAGTTACCTGGATCACATACCTAGTAAACTTTTATTAGCAAATATACTGAAAATATGAAAACTTAACAACTTTTTCAAGTAATGTAATATACAATTCGTGATATTTTTATCAATATAATCTAATAATTGTAAAAAAAATACGTTATTTTAGAACTTTTCTTTTTTTTGTCAATCTGATTGACGTTCCCTTTAAGGCATGTAGAGTTGCAGTCATATTGGCAATTTTGCAACCGTAGCTAATGTCAACAAATACTGCGCAATAGATGACGCACATTGAATTGTCCAGGTCAGCAAAACACAAAGTGGAAAAGGCAGTTCCAACTAATATTCCTTCATTAAATATTTACAGGTACAATTACGATGGAAAATAACTGAACACACTCATTTGCATATATATAGTATTTTACAGGGCATTTAAATACATTTTCAAGTTAAACAATACAAATGCCATTGATCACAAACTTCAAAACATAAATAATTTAAACTAGAAATTGTATAACCATATTCAATTTGTAGTTTGAAACAACACAGATCATAAATCAAAATTGACTGGAACACAAAAGCACTCGTTGATGTGAATAATTAAGGCATATTCAATCCAGACACTGACAGCACAGATGAAACATTCACATGAAATACCAAACCATCTATTATAGTTAACTACGCATAACAAATATTTAACAATAGAAATAGAAGATTTTCATAAACAGGATTAAATACAAAATGATGTTAGGATTTCAATTCCCACTTGGTTGTATTTAAATCAAAGTGGCAAATAACTTGACAAATGACTGTAGACACTTGTATCCTAGACCTGTTATCCTTATACACAGTATTCCAGGTAATTCATAGTTTTGTAAAGTAAATTCACACTTACCGCTCGACTAAACAAACCTATAAACATCACATGAGTTTTAACCTTAATTACATCTGTTAGGTACAATTTATATTTAAAATATGGGCTGTACGTTGTAGTGGCAGCCATTGTGTGAATACGATTTTTGTCACTGTGACCTTGACCTTTGACCTAGTGACCTGAAAATCAATAGGGGTCACCTGCGAGTCACGATCATTGTACCTATGTAGTGTCATGATCCTAGGCAAAAGCGTTCTTGAGTTATCATCCGAAAATCATTTTACTATTTCGGGTCACTGTGACCTTGACCTTTGACCTTGTGACCTCAAAATCAATAGGGGTCATCTGCAAGTCATGATCAATCTACCTATGAAATTTCATGATCCTAGGCGTATGCGTTCTTGAGTTATCATCCGGAAACCATTTTACTATTTCGGGTCACCGTGACCTTGACCTTTGACCTAGTGACCGCAAAATCAATAGGGGTCATCTTTGAATCATGATCAATCTACCCATGAAGTTTCATGATCCTAGGCGTATGCATTCTTGAGTTATCATCCGGAAACCATTTTACTATTTCAGGTCACCGTGACCTTGACCTTTGACCTAGTGACCTCAAAATCAATAGGGGTCATCTGCGAGTCATGATCAATCTACCCATGAAGTTTCATGATCCTAGGCATATGCGTTCTTGAGTTATCATTCAAAAACCATTTTACTATTTCTGGTCACCGTGACCTTGACCTTTGACCTAGTGACCTCAAAATCAATAGGGGTCATTTGCGAGTCATGATCAATGTACCTATAAAGTTTCATGATCCTAGGCCCAAGCGTTCTTGAGTTATCGTCTGACAACCACCTGGTGGACGGACCGACAGACCGACCGACCGACAGACCGACATGAGCAAAGCAATATACCCCCTCTTCTTCGAAGGGGGGCATAAAATTATTGCTGTCAACAGGATTTGAACTCCAGACCTCTCGAAGCAAAAGCTAGTGTGATACAATCATGAAACACATACTTTAAAATGTATCTGCAAATTATTATGGATACGTTTTATCAATTTTATTGAGGAAAAGCGTTACAAACGCTTTATTATTTGAACAAATTATAAATTAATGAACCAGTATTTTTAATTTTTTCTTAGTCAGGAGTGTTATTTCTCTGTTTTCAAACTTACTTTATTCATTGTTTTTGAATATATTACCATGTAAGACTGCTATTTTACCAAACAGAGTCAAGCCTTGTTCTGGGAAAACTGGGCTTAATGCATGTGTGTTACGTGTTGTCCCAGATTATAGGTCTGTCTTCATAAGCTAATCAGGGACAACACTTTCTGCCTAAATTGGATTTTCATTTAGAAGACACCTTCTTTTCAACAAAACACTACATAAAAGAGGAAAGTATTGTCCCTGATTAGCCTGTACAGACTTGCTTATCTGTATGAACTAATGCAGCAAGCCCAGACTTGCTTATCTGGATAGACTAATGCAGCAAGCCCAGACTTGCTTATCTGGATGGACTAATGCAGCAAGCCTAGACTTGCTTATCTGTATGGACTAATGCAGCAAGCCCAGACTTGCTTATCTGGATGGACTAATGCAGCAAGCCCAGACTTGCTTATCTGTATGGACTAATGCAGCAAGCCCAGACTTGCTTATCTGGATGGACTAATGCAGCAAGCCTAGACTTGCTTATCTGTATGGACTAATGCAGCAAGCCCAGACTTGCTTATCTGGATGGACTAATGCAGCAAGCCCAGGCTGGCTTATCTGGATAGACTAATGCAGCAAGCCCAGACTTGCTTATCTGGATGGACTAATGCAGCAAGCCCAGGCTTGCTTATCTGGATAGACTAATGCAGCAAGCCCAGACTTGCTTATCTGGATAGACTAATGCAGCAAGCCCAGACTTGCTTATCTGTATGGACTTATGCAGCAAGCCCAGACTTGCTTATCTGTATGGACTAATGCAGCAAGCCCAGACTTGCTTATCTGGATGGACTAATGCAGCAAGCCCAGACACCCCACAATGAGGGTAAGATAAGTACTTTTGGCCTGAATATTGGCTAGAAATGTGTCCAGGGCTGTAGCAGTCTCCACCAAGTATTTGTCCTTCACATCGGCTACACATGACTGTATCTTTTTCAAGCATTCTGTCTCATGGTTTCCTCTCTTCTCCTGTAAAATTGATATTTCAAAATGCGTTATTATCATATTTATGCAAACAAAAGCAACATCCAAAAAGGTTAAAACAGGTCCCTCCTTTGAACATCGACAGACTGAACTTGATGACTAATGTAACTAAACAAAATCTTCTCAAATACATTGTTATGTTGGTAACTGCAATAATGTTTGTAACAATAATTCAAATTAAAATGTGTTACACTCACATAATTAACTTCATAAACAAACATCTGAACCCATAGAAATATGAATTTCTTTACAATAAAAAAAAACAAAACAATTAGCATTAAAATTGTTATTGAGATGACTTGCCCTAAAACAAAACAAAAGTGAGCCGAGACAGCTATGCTAAAAAACCTACATGTGTAACATTCTGTATAACTTGTTCTTAGTGTAGTTTTATGTTGTTGTTCAGGGGTTTTCCTCGCTTCATTGGGAAGAGGCCCTAGCCTATGGATTTTTTATGAAATTGCCCATTTTGGGAAGAATTCTTGCTAAAATTGCTGCTTTGGGAAATGAAAAAGCTGGTGTAAGTTAGGATTTTAGGGAAAACTGCATGATTTTAAAGAAATTTTCAATTGGGAAGGGGCCTTTAATAGGTCCCTGTTATATAAGGCTGAAAACCCCTGTTGTTTTTTCAGTTAATATAACATTAAACTACAAGGTTGAAATAATTAAAGTACCTCAAATTCCTTGATGAATGCTTTTAGATGGCCCTGAAGTATGGGTCTGTGGTCAAACAGGCGAGCATGGACCTCCAAAATATCTGCGTTAAACACAAGATAATTCATGCATGTGCAGTCTGCACAGGCTATTCAGGGAGACACTTTCCTATTTTATGGCATTTTTTGTAATATAGGAATCACTTTTTAAAGAAAAACCAGTTTAAGTGGAAAGTGTTGTCCCTGATTAGCCTGATAAGTGGACTGCACAGGCTAATCTGGAATGACATTTTACGCACATGCATTTAGCCCATATTTCTCACAACCATTACAAATTGACAGCTTCAAAGTTATTGTTTTTCTTATTGTTCCTGCATTCAACCAAATTGAATATATACTGGTTTATAAGAATGTCACATGATTTTTAAATACTAAAAGATTTTCATCTTATCAATGGATTTGATTTGGCCAATTATAAAGACAGCTATTTACAAGATGTTTAGACAGTACACATTATTCATGGGTCCAATAGTTATATTTTAGTTAAAGCTGAATTTAAAAGAAATGCTACTTGTGCTATTTTTCACCAGTTTTGGCAACTGGGGCCATTTGGAATGTGAAGAATTGGTGGGAACAACTAAAATGTGTATATGACTGGTATCCGCGGATATGAATGAAAAGTGTGGCTATGAACAGACAATGTCTTTTTAAATGTATTTTCCTTTATTTTTGTTATATGAAAATTGTTCTGTGACAAAATTACACGTCGCTCATGTGTAATGTTACGATCGAATGAATTTAAAAGCGTTTTTCATTGGCATTTTAATTTCAGCGACTCCAAATTCATATCCGAGAATATGAACGACCAGTCAGACCACCGCTTTTATTAAAATGCTCTATTTTGAGGCAGTCTTAAAGGGATCTTTTCACGCTTCGGTAAATTGACAAAATTGAAAAAAGTTGTTTCAGATTCGCACATTTTCGTTTTAGTTATGATATTTGTGAGGACACAGTAAAACTGAACATTTACCATGGTCTAATATAGCCATTATATGCATCTTTTGACGATTTTAAAACCTAAAAATTATAAAGCGTTGCAACGCGAAACGATTGAATAATTTGGAGAGTTCTGTTTTTGTCGTTAAATTTTGTGAAACTACGAAGATTGCTTATATAAGGTATAAAATACGTCAAGGATGTGTACACGGCGGAATAGCTCAGTAGGCTAAAGCGTTTTTACTTCAGGGCTCTGGCAGGACTCCAGGGGTCACTGGTTCGAAACCTGCTCCGGGCAATGTTTTTTTCCTTTTTTTAATTTTATTCTTGATTCTTTACTGGAGCTTTTACGATCCAATGTTTACATTTATCGATATAAGGCATTTAATGAATAAGTTAAAAAATGCCGAAATCTGTGAAAAGGCCCCTTTAACATATTTATCACATTTTGTGAAATTTTAATTCAATAGTGATTTGTTCATAACAAAAGTGCAACGCATAAATATTTCCTATATTCGTTCATATTCGCACTTTTCGTTCATATCCGCGGATATGAGTCATATACGCATTTTAGACGGACCGATATCCATTTGAATACAACTGCACAATTTTTGTCACGTTTAGTAAGATCATATCATATGCTAGAACTACCCACAGCAAATGCTTTCTTTCAGAAAGTTTATTAACGACTCATGATACTCTACTGAACAGCCACATATGCTTCTCATATTTATTTGACGAAAGTGAGATTAAATCATATTAATAATTGGTCGCGGAAACATATTGCAGTTGGTGCATTTCATGAGATGCACGAATACCTTACAACTAAAATTAACCAAACAAACAAAGTGAACAAGCACTTTTCATAAATAGACCTCACAAGCTATGACACTTAAATTTAATGACACTAGCCTTTAATAATCTGATCATTCATTTTTGTTTGTTTTTCTTCCTGGATATCGCATAAAATCCAAACGAAAGCTCACATGGTTATCGGCGCACAGGCTAAACGCCACTATAATAGTGTTTTTTTTTTAATTTAGATGTGCATTGGTGCCACCTCCTGTTCTTAGCTCAACTACTTCACATCGGCTGCTCCTCTTTGGGTGGAAATGCAAAACTATATAGTGGATCGGCCGTAAACCAATGTTTGTAATTGCTGAAACTTGCATATCGGGGTATTTTGAAATCACGTGGATCGGTAACTATTTTCTTATAAGGACCGCTTTTGCGCAATATAGACAGTACGTGTAAAATATTGACATAGGACGTAACAACCTCCGCGCAGAGATTTTCTGGAACCAGCATAGCTGGGATCAAATCGTAGCCTTAAAAACCAACCACGTTTAACTTACCTGACATTGACTGGACCGACGAATCCCTTAAGCCTACTTGCAAACACAAGGAATTGTATGAAAACATGGTCAACGATAACCTTCAAAATATAGTTGAAATCCCCACTAGAAACTTGAACATTCTTGACCTTTTTCTAACCAATCTGCCATCAGCGATTTTTACCGTAAAAACTTTACCAAGTCTTGCCATTTCCGACCACGAAATAGTTTTTCATGAAATACAAATCAACCAGGGTCGTAAACTCCAACCTAAAAGAAAAATACCACTTTACAAGCGCGCTAATTGGTCACAGCTGAAGCAAGATATTGACCAATTTCGCATGGAGTTCATTGGTACCAATTATACAAACCCCGACACTGCCTGGACGGACTTCAAAGTTAAACTTAACTATTTATGTGAAACCCATATCCCGACAAAACTTTTTCGCTCGCCTCTTCAACTTAAAAAATAATCCGTAGACCAACAAATCAATTTGGAGTGGCCTTATATCAAATTAATCTGAAACAATGATTCGGTCGCTTTGGTCTTCACCAGATTTGTTACAATAAACAGAAAATTATTATGACAAAGTTATAATCAGTAATTGTAAAGTTATCAAATAAGAATATGTAGCATGATATGATTAAAACATTATTTCACATATGAATGTGAAAAATTAAAATAATATCATACTCATTCAAGCTCATGTCAAACAAAAAGTAATAAAATTATAACAAAACAAAGAAAATACGAGAAATTATTTTTAAAAAACTGTTCCGCTTTAATATAATGCATCTGTTACTTAGAGCTGGGTGCGAATGCACGCAGGGTATGGCAATATTTTGATAACGGATGGCACTTTGATAGCGGAGAAAAAACAATTCACACAAGAAAGATAAATTCCTCGTTTTCCAACGTATATCTTTACTATTAGTTTTGGAGACACGCTAGATCACCGGTGGAGTTGATAAATTGTACACCCTTTTGTATTGCGAAGAAATATTTCATTTAAGAATATTATATTTTTCTACAAAAAATAATAGAAAATTACATCGAAAATCAACATAAACTGAACAATCAGTACACGTTTTAACAAAATAAAAATACTAGACATATTGCAATAAAGTGTTTGCTATTCCGGCATGAATAGTATAAATCACTGTGCTTCAAATACTGACATTTTGAAAGTATTCGCTGGGATATAAACGAAGATATGTAGCATGTTTTAATAGGTGATATAGTTGATATTCATGATTGTTCCGTCAAAAGGATTTAATTCAAAAAGTCCGATAAAGTTAGACAGTTTATCTCTAATATCAACGGACAGCTTCACCCCGATCCTATGGTATGTTATGTATGTTGGTGAAAACTACAATAAACAAAACAAAACAAAAAACATTATAAAACATGTCTTCAAAAATATAAGGCAATGTTCGGAATCTACACTGTTTGACTAGAAACGATGACCTTTGGCAATATAACATGCTATCAGAAAAGCTGAACAGATAAAGAACACACTGTACAATCCTCATGTTGAAAGCAGAGTTTGGACAGAGTGAAACTCAAATGAAATTACATAAACAAGTGGAAGTGCAGAATCCGATTCAAAACCTTAAACTTGTTCCAGTACTTTAAGCTTAAGTAATAAATCAGAAAAAATACCCACAACATAGATCCTTTCCTGATTGGTGTTAGGGGTATCTAACGACAAACATACCGTAATTGAAATGGGCAGAATTATATTCTTCCTTTAACTTTAAACTAAAGCTCTAAAGAGTTCCCACAACATTGAGATAGGGACATAACGTAAATTATGAGACCAAACTCTATGCAAATAATATTCACAGCTTCTCCGCGCCAATATGTTTGGTTATTTTGGTGTTTCGTTGGTTGTAGCCGTTACTTCCTTTACTTGGAATGTGGCTACTGTTGTTTCAAATAAACTTTTTGCATAAAGATTATTTTTCTATCAACCCTGAGGCTGAATAAGACAAACATTAATTATGAACTAAACAGTTGAAAAAAGAACATAAAACATAGGCAGCAGACAGGCACACCGTTAAAAAACACTATGACGTCATACGGTGATTCCGCATTCTATTTTTGGGATAACTAGCTGCAGCGTGGGAATCTTTACAGCAGACAAATACGCATTTCTAGCGAATGACAAGGTGCGTCATATGCATATGCAATAAAGAAAATACACCTATGAAATAAAACGAAATATGGAACTTACAGAGTGGTGCAGGACCATAAAAAGAAGCCACAAAATTCATTTCGTTTTGAAGCTGCCCGGGTGTGGAACAGCCTCCTAGAGGACTTACGCACAGTCGACAAATACAAAGACTTTGTCCAGCTGACCCGCACCTGGACAGGTCCAAAATGCAAATGCGCCATGTGTGAGTAATCTGCATCTCACTTTTTTTTCTTGCTCTTGTTGTCCTGCTTATTTTTATTTTTTTCAGTTAACCCCTTGTTTGGTTGTTCTCATTTGTTACTCTGTCCATGTTATATATTGTATGTCAGCTTTTTCTTTCGTGCTGCCTGCCTATATTTTTTCAGTTGAGTAGTAGTGGGTACTAGGGTTCTAGTAAAAGCAAGTACTAAAGAAGCAAATATGTTGTAAATCGGACGTTTTCACCATTTTTGGACAGATTTAGACATTCCCACGTCAGTAAGAACCTAGTGCTCAGCTTACTGCCAATGCCCGCTTTGTTGTTTGTTTGTTTTTGCCCTGTCGTCTTATGTTCCTTATTAAGATTTAAATCAGCCATATCTATGTGCTTAAATGTTTTATTTTCTTGTGTGCTTGAAAATGTTTTAAACATGTATATATGTGCTATGTAGTTGTTAATCTGGCTTTAATATGCCTTTACACATGTATTTATGTCAATGCCTGCTTTGTTGTTTGTTTGTTTTTTGCACTGTTTGTCTTATGTTCCTTATTATACTTTAAATCAGTCATATCTATGTGCTTAAATGTTTTGTTTCTTGTGTGCTTTAAAATGTTTTAAACATGTTTACATGTGCTATGTAGTTGTTATTCATGTGATTTAATATGCTTTTAAACATGTATTATTTGCTATACTTGCTTTAATAGCTTAAATTTATAATAGGTCTGCTATGCTTTGTTTTAAGTGTTTAAATGTGTATAACGTATGTGTTAATATTGAACCATGCATGATAACTTTAATGTAGTTTTATGTATCTTGCACTTTGTCTTATATGTATGTGTTTGTAACATGCAAAATATTATGCTCTTAATGTACATTTGAACTTAATTTGTGTTTTATGTGATTTAACTATGTCTTTGTACTTTAAATGCTTATTTAATTTGTTTAATCTTTCTTTTAGCTTATTTATACTTGTTATGCTATATACATCTGTTTGTCGGGAAATAGTTCGTGAGCTAATGTTTATTGTTGTTCATATCCGACGTAAAATAAAGATTTTTGTCGCCCATTCTCAATAACATGATACCATTCATGTACTCGAAGTCGGCGAGCTTTACTATAAATCGTGCAACGAATATGTAATATCTAGGCACTTTACAGTTTACATCACCCTAAATAGAAACTAAGTGTAACTAGTTTTTTAAGGTGCATAACAAAACATTATCAATATTTAAACATAAATTTGTCATGTTGACAGGTTCGTTACTTTTGTTAGTCAACAGTTTCATGTTTAAGCACACGCACTACTTTTATTAAACAATGCACACCTATAAAAATGGTATGATTTTAATTCGCAATTGAAAATGTTCATAGCCTAAAAAATACAAAAGGAGAAAATGTTTGTTTGTGCTACAAGCATATGAAATACGGTTTTCTGTAAATCAGAAGAAAGGTTCATTACATTACATTAGTAAGGAACAGTTCATTTCTTTAATAAATTAATACATATTTAAACTGTGAAATACAAACGTACTGACCATGTTCCCTGTAAAATTAAAACAAGAACCTTGAAAAAATGCAAAGAAACGCAATTACTATATGTTTGTTCCCTCGAATTACGAATCTTGACTTTTAATTGTAAGGTTCGTTACTCTTAATCTGAACTTAAGTCTTACATTTACATGCTTATAAACCTAAATGTAATTTAGATTAAGTAATAAACCATTGAAAATCTGTTAAACAAAATCGTATTGTGAAATGCGCGCTCTCTTAATTCTATATTGTACTCGTTTGAAAGGTTTGTTATGTCTGGTTCGTTACCGGGTTTATCAAAATACATGCAAATAGGCCATATTTGGAAGAAGGGTGAGACTTTGTTTTGCATTACGTATTACGTCATCAATGAGAACTATATATTTGTTATTCCAATTTTCGGAACTGGACATACCGATCGTTAAACTGATACTAGATTTGCACACTCTAAAATAAAGAAAAGACAAGTAAATTCCCCTACAAGCTGGACATTATTTACGTTATTGATAATGCACTTAAAGGTTTTTAGATGGGTATGTATATTCTTTTCCTACTAGTCATGCTTTACTGGTATATACACGTAACAGGATGAGTTCTTTTATAAAGTGCGATGAGTTATCATTTTCTGTTTGAAACAAGCCTATAAACGAGTAATTGTATAATAGAAACACATAAGATTTTGTAATTATATTTATTGATGGTTTTTAATTCATGTTGAATATTGTTATGTTTGTTTTTCATAAAACAAGTGTCCTGTGTACTGCAAGTGACATGAAGTTTCGTATTATTATCTACCATGCTGTACTTTGTATGACCGTCTTTTCCATATACTCATTATAAGTATTAAGGATATGTGGATAATAAAGCACAAACATATAGTACTACATGTAAATTGGGGAACACACCCTCATATATTGGCAAAAAAACTCATTCGTTTTCTTATTTCCTTCAAATGTGTAAGCTCCCTTTAACAGGCCTAGTTTTTCCCCGCGGATCATATTAAAAGCTTCATGTTTACAGCACGCAGCGGTTACATGTTATGAAACTGCAACTAAATCGTATGTTAAAACCCACTTAAAAATGCAATAATAAATGTCAAGGCCTCAGTGGCATAATGGAAAAGTATAACGTACTTGAGCACGGCCTACGTGCATGATAGCGCTGAAACATGACAGTGCGCCCTTAGTTTCCAAACAAACATTTGAATACGCAATATATCCTGCAACCTTAAACATCGCCCGGGAATCGCGGTCTAATAAAATCAATATCCCAGCCAAGCCTGCTCTACATTAATATATTTTGCATACCAGCAGGCTGAATATAGTGTCCTAATTATCCATGACTGCAGGATGATAATTATCGAATGTGTAGAGTTTGCAACGACTAACCAATCGAGTATTAACAGTTAAGAACAAACGGTTGCATGTCATGGTGGTCTGAGGTGTCATTATAAAATAATATTTAATACGTATTTCTTCCGACCATATTATTTTCCTGCTATTGTACATGTTTTGCAAAACGCATTGTATTATACATCAAGCCATTTCGGAAAACTATTTGTATGATCAAGAATTCAACATTCATGAACAACAGGCTTTACATTGTAGTTAAGATCTTGTATCCTGTTACTTGTAAGCGCCTATGAGTCATAGTGTGGTGTTTTTCAGTAGCTATGTGAATCACATAATATACATGTTAACTTGTATAAACAGCCATTGTATTCAAGAAGGTCATGGTTGTATTGATTGCTGAATATTTTCTAGGAGAGGCTTCTTTAGTTACAGGCGCGATTATGTCAATTGATTATTTAAGTCTATGATAGTGTCCATATGATCATTTACGTCGTCATTTTAAAGCTTTCAGGTAATGCGATAATTTTAAGTGTGGCAGTTAGAGCAGGTATAAATGCCAAATTTGTCAATGCATATTTTGCTCAAAATCTGAAACTGAAAACTTCACGTACCATTGCCTTCGATACGTTTATGTAAGGCAAACGTAAAATGGTGTTACGACTCTTCAACCTTTTGGTAATTCATGACACGTAAGAAATTTTGTAAAGATAACGTATTGACTGTGTTCTTATTTTCTTTACGTAATGTTCAACACATGAATTTGCGGGGTACAGAATTCGCGCTATTTCGATTGCCGATGTGCTCTTGCGGTCTTTATCTAACCCAGTCCATGTGAAAAAAGCTACTTATTTTGAACCAGAACACTCGCTTAAATTAAAGCCTATGTTACTTGTTCATTGTACATGTATACACGTCAGTTCTAATGTTTAGCGGTTCACTTTTCCAACTATGTTCAATTGAGGTCGTGATATTGAACATAATCAGCATCAGCAGCAGCATCAGCATAAGCAGAAACATCATCATCAGCAGCAGCATCAGCATCATCATCATCAGCAGCATTCACATCGTCGTCGTCGTCATCATCATCATTTTCATTTGATACTTCACGTCTCTGAGATATATGTGGTTCCATTACCTGAAATACAATAATGTTCTGTGAACAGCAGTATTTGGCATACGTACGTGTTTTTTTAGTTGTTCGTTTGCGAACAACTAAGGTTAAGAGAAAGTGTTGCAAGTCGGTCTGCTCATAACTACGCTAAGAACGATAACCACGGCATCCGCCTATGCACACTGATTAGCCTGTTTATACTTCACCACTGGTACACTGCAGACAGTGAGTGTGAGTATGTAATGTTTAACAGCTTGTGCGACGACATTGGCCAGTTTGTCATTGAAATATGTACACATTGGCTGCGTTCAGGGAAAACGAGGCTTAATGCATGTCAAATAAAAGTGAACAACTTCATTTATATTTGACCGTACGATTATTAAACCTTTAACATAACATATTTTTCTAAATCTTAAACTTGTAAAAATTCCAAAGTATGTATGTATATAATGTTCAAAAACCCGTTATAATATAAAAATGAAGCTTGAACTCTGGTATATATTGTTGGGACGCATTGGCCATGGCATGTATTACTATTATGTATTTGTATATTGTTGAAGATCGTGTATCTTTAATATGATGAACGGGAGTGCTTGTGCGCATGATATTTCGTTTATGTTAATACACCCAATATTTATAAGAACTTGAGGTTAACATGCCGTTTCCAAGACGAAAGGCTGGAGCAAGAATGCGAGTAACAAAGGCTCTTGAAAAGAAGAGAATGGATTTTAAAAAGTTGCGAGCAAAACACTTTGAACTAAAAAGAAATACAATACCGAAATGAGAGCAATTCAGAGAATGAAAATACGAATGCAGCGTTCAGCGCTATCTATCGATACCTAGACCACCATTATGTCACCAAAAACTTAAACAAAGTATCATCTTAAAGATATGAATTCTGCTTGTAAGATACCGCAATAAGTTAAACGTAAGCTACTCCTTGGAAAAACAGTATTAAGCGAAATTAGAGCACGCAGAAAAAATCAGTCCAAGTCGTCAAGTAGATCGCTGTCGATTCGACTTCTGAAAAAATACCGACTCGTAAGAAAATTCAGTCAGAACACAGGCATGAGCCGCCAACGTATAGCATTTACCTCAGCATGTAAGGTAAGAAGGCGACGAAAAATTGAAAAGTACCGAACATCGGTGATAGAATTCATGTCCGGAGATGACAACTCTAGACAGAACCCGGGAAAGAAAGACAGACTCAAGTGCAAAGGTGAAACCCATCAGACAAGAACTCTCGACGACTACCTGAAAAAAACTAAATAGAAAATATATCGGTGAAAATGCAGATGTAAAACTATCTTTGGCTTCGTTTGTCGAATCAGACCAATCTACATTAGACTTACGTCATTTACAAAGTAGTAGTTGTCTTTGTACAAAACACCAACATTTTGCTTTATGTTTAAAAGCATTGAAGTCTTCTTGATTAGATATTCCATTCAATCCTGAAACATTTATCAAAGAGTAAAGTCATATGGGAACCGTGAGAATGAACATACCAGGCAAATTGAAATATGGTCAGTGGAGACGCGTTACGGTGAATGATAAAGGCAGAACAAGGATGATGACAAAAATCGTTGTGATTGAACTGTCAAAAGAAACTTTTGTCCCAACATTTGAAAAAACAAGTTGAAGAGTTTGTTACTCATGTAGAAAGAGTGCGTAAACAGTATAATGAAATAAGAACACTACAAGAAAATCTGAGAGCCAATTATGTACTTCTTCAAATGGACTTTGCAGAAAATTATACCTGTAGAAGTGTTGACGAGGTTCAGTCTGCATATTGGTCTCAGTCTACAGTAACGCTGCATAATATTGTTTATTATTACAAAGAACATAAATGCAAAACAACTTAAGAACTTAACACTCTCGCGCGTGGCATTTGTTGCTCTCTGTTATCGAAGTGCCATCTTTCATCAAAATATCACCATACTCAGCATGAATGGGCAATATACTTTACTGTATGCTTGATATAAACGTAGTCTGTACGGCACTAGATATGTAAATGTTTAGCCGATATCAATGCGTTTTGTTTGCTAGCAGGTCGTTAAATTACGGTAATTAGTCAATTAGAAAAAAATCTAGCAGCTTTAAGTGCTACAGTATTTAGGAACAGGGCTTTAATGTTGAACGCATTGTATGCACACGGCAAATAAGCTCAGCCTAAGAACACTAAAGTATTCTCAAAATAGTAAAGACAAGGCAAAACAAGAAAATAAAATATAAGAAAAGAAAATACAAGACAAGAAAATACAATACAAGACAATACATGACGAGACGAGATTAGACCAGACAGTTTATTTAGATTTTTACATAGGGCATCATCTAAGCACACCAATATTTATCATACATTTAGTCACGTTAAATCCATTTCAGATTTTATATGACTAATACAATTCTTACAAACACGGTTTTACATAAACACATAAATCAGAGATATAGTTTTGTGAAAAAAAAACAGAAATCAACGATCATGCTATGCAAATTAATTAACATCGTTGCATAAACTTTTTTCCACGATATTCTCTTACAGTTCCAGTCACTATCATGGACCAGCAATTGTACAGGAACATTCTGTTCGTCGATGATGTAATTCACAGCGTCTGGTCGACCCTGCAGCGTGGTGACGTAGAAGCTTGCTCAGATACCCTGAATTTTCGGCCGTTATTCGTTCAGAAGAGACGAGTTGCTCGTCTTGCAAATATGCGAAATACGACACGCTGAAGTTGAATATTTGAAGCCATGAAACGATTAAACAAACACATACTGATAATGCGTATTAAAGGAGCGTGCCGGCGGTATTCCCGCTAAGATGTATGTACCAAAACTATGGACATCCCGTCTTCGTAAGCAGATATATATCTCTAAACAATGTTATATTGATAAAATCGTCAAAGGGATCTTTTCACGGTTTGGTAAATTCACAAAATTGAAAAAAGTTGTTTCAGATTCGCCAATTTTCGTTTTAGTTATGATATTTGTGAGGAAATAGTATTACTGAACATTTACCATGGTCTAATATAGCCAATATATGCATCTTTAACGATTTAAAAACCTAAAAAATATAAAGCGTTGCAACGCGAAACGATTGAATAATTTGGAGAGTTCTGTTGTTGTCGTTAGATTTTGTGAAACTACACAGATTGCTCATAAAATGCATAAAACACATTAACCAATTATGCTTGGCAGAATAGCCGAGCGGGCTAATGCGTTTTTATTCCAGGTCACTCCGGGGTCACTGGTTCGAGTCCAGCTGCGGCTACTTTTTTCCTATTTTAAATTTTATTCTTGATTTTTTACTGGAGCTTTTAAGATCCAATGTTTAGATTTATCAATATAAAGCATTAAATGACTTATTTCAAAACATGCCAAAAACTGTGAAAAGGCCCCTTTAAGACCAACAAACTACTTTCGATAAACGCCTCCATTGAGCTTCGAACTCACGCCCACAAAATGCGCTTAAATTAAGGAAATATGTGTGTGAATGTGTATTTCCAAGTTTGTGAGGTCCTTACGTGCCTGAGGCTGCATTATTTGGGGATCAGGAGTGAGTTCCAGCACTGCTACCTAATTTGCTTACTAGACTCACGAAAGTTGGGACGAATTTGGAATTACCGCTGCAATTTCCGGCTATTTAGTTTTTACTGAAAGATTTCCAATTTTTGTGCGGTCTTGTTTTGTGGAAGGGAAGCCGGAGTGGGGAGAAACTCCACGTGCCCGGTATGGCGACCATCAAACAAACTCACATGCTTCCGGGAAAACGAGGATTGAACTGGGGTCGCGGAGGTGAGAAGCGCTTGTACTAACCACCGGCGGTCTCAATATAATCTTTACTGTACCGAATTCATGTTATCGATAGTTCTTATGCGTACATTTAATTCATAACGACTTTACTTCTTCTGATGATTTTCCGTCGCTAGGTAAGTTTCCCATTGGAAATGATTTGATAGTTGTAAAACATAAATATGTCGTCGAGCTTTTATGAAAACGAGGCATGCATGTCAAGCAACATTTAATACTTCATACTTTTGAAAATGTAATTCTGTGTTATGGCTATGTACATTCAAGGTTACATCTGCAGTGGCTATCCGCAATTAAGAATTTTTTTTTATGTTAATGCATATTTAAGCTGCACGAAATGTTCAAAATAATAAATTCTATTCTATTATATCCTAGTCTAGTTAAGTGCATGTAGTCTAGTCTAGTGAAGTCTTGTCTAGTTTAGTCTAGTGTAGTCTAGCCTAGTGTAGTCTAGTCGAGTGTAGCCTAGTCTAGTTTAGTCTAGTGTAGTTTTGTCTAGTCTAGTCTAGTCTGTTCTATTGATTTAATAATTATACACCATGAATTCCAATTAAGCGTTTAAAATTCCAATTAAGCGTTAAGACGTTTATGAAGATCGTTACGGTCAGTTATTGTACCTTCCCAGCCTATTGGGTTTACAGTATCACAGTGGCCGAAGTCCTGAAGAGAAAAAGCAATATGCTTCAGTTCTTGACCTCGAATACTTTAAAATCACATAACTATTCTGGTACAAATTTTTTTAGAGCTATCTTCTTTATATAGAGATATAGTTTCAATATCTATGTATTTTTTTAATAATAATGACGACGAATAAATCCAAACATATATATATATGAATCGCGCCATGAGAAAACCAGCCTTATTGACAAATTTTTCGATTTTAACTTTTTTGCATTTTCGGTATGTACGTTCTTTTCCGGTTCGAAATATGGATAAAACGTCATACTTTTCTTCCTACAGCCTATAATCATTTCCATTTTCGTGCACCTATGTAACGCTGATACGAGTGTCATTACGACGTAATTTTGACGTGATGTCGTACGGAGTTTTTTCAAATTCTCTACGGATATCTTTTATATTTTTAATGTCCGTAATCATTGATTGATAATTTCAATGTTTTTGTTTTTGATACCGATGACGTTAATGTGTTACTGTTTGGTTATGTCATATATTGTGTTTATATTAATTTACGAATTTCTTCGTACAATTAATTTTTATGAACTTTTTTTCGATTTAAATAATCGCCTACTCATGCTATCGTTTTGCGATACAAACAAACGTGCAGAATACATCATCTATTTACCATTACTTGTTAAATGAAACACTATAGCAACAATACAAATGTCACATGCTGTCTTACACGGAAAACCTTCGCGACCCCGAGCTGACAATATAGAACGCACGTTGTCACGCCGTGCTGCAGATAATCAAGCGGCAAGTATCGGCACTAGGCGGTCGGTGTTCGTGAAGCGAAAACATTCGTTCTTCAGCAAACAAAAGGAGGTTTCTTCACCGTCGCTATATGTCTTCACCATGACAACGCCGGGGGTTGCAGACATTGGGAAGTACAAATATTTCCTGTAGCGGAAGTACACATTCTATTTGTGGTAGTTTGTCCAAATGAAATAAGTGTAAATAAATATTTGCGTACAATTTACTTTTTTATTTTATTTAATCGCTGCTACATACCGGATGCCCGGTAGCGCATTGAAGTGTTCGTCTATGAACGACTTCCATTTACGCCAGCTCCACGCAGTCTGAGTAAACATTTCTTTCATGTAAAAATATGAACATGAATTAATTATCAATACCAATTACCGCTTTGGTTTTCATTTTCACTGGCATTTTAACTAAACATGCAAAATATGGGGATATTAAATACATTTTTACTTAAATTTATAGGCTAACAATCAATTTAGTTGTAATTAATTTAACAACCTTGCGCGCGTCAGTGATGTGGGTTCTTAATTGCGCTCAGTGCGTGTAACTTCTTTTCTTCTGTTACAGCGCCGACAATGTACTTGCTAAGTCGCTCGCACGTGCCACAAACGTCCTCTCTAGGTTTGGAAATTCGAATGTGCGGAAAATGCTTTTGAAAGAAGTGATTTTAAGGCGCCGTATACTTCGCTCTTCGCAAGCAGCAATATATTAAGAGGCGTTAATAATGAACTAAACAGTCATATAATTTAGATACAACATCACATATTAGACCGTGAATCATGGTTTAAAAAATAAAAAGGTAATTGTTTGAAAATATTCTACGATCAACCACAGTGTCTTTCATTCAATGATTCAGTGCAAAAACAATACGTGACGTGGTTTAATTATCAATAGGAGGCTTTAATAAATAACTTCAAACAGTTAATTCAGTGACGATTTTGCAAAATAAACATAACCTAAAATGAATGTATATAGTATTAAGGTTCTTACCTCAAGTTCGGCATCCATTTCACAAGTTCTTAAAGGGACCGTCAACCAGATTGACGAAAAAAGAAGTTCTAAAATACCGTATTTTTTACAATTATTAGTTTATATTGATTAAAATATCACGACTGGTATATGACATTACTTTAAAAAAGTTGTTAATTTTTCATAATTTCAGTATATTCGGTACGGAATACCGTTAGTGCCATCGTGGTTACACATTAAAATCCAGAGGGCGACAATGCGATAGTACGATGACGACAGTGCGAAAATACGATGACGACAGTGCGACAATACGATTGCGACAATGCGATAGTACGATGGCGACAATGCGACAACGCGATAGTAGGATGACGACAATGCAATAGTGCGACAATGCGATGGCGGCAGTGCGATGGTACGATGGCGACAATGCGATAATCATATCGTACTTTCGCCATCGTATCATCGCATTGTCGCCTTCGTATTATCGCATATTCACCATCGTTCTATCGCACTGTCGCCATCGTATTGTCGCACTGTCGTCATCGTATTATCGCATTGTCGCCATCGTACTATCGCTGAATGGGTCAAGTTCCCCCCGGGTACTTCTTCCCCGTACCCTGGGTACTTTGAAGTATACTTCACCGTACACCGATTTTCAAATGATACTTTTGGGTACCCCGGTATACTTACAGGTACCCCATCTTTCCTACTAAAAAAATTCGTACCCAAATTTTTTTTCGTACCCAAATATGTCGTACCCAAATTTTTTTTCGTACCCAAATTTGTGTTCGTACCCCAATTTTTTTTTTGCATACTTTCTTCGTTCCCAAAATTTAGTATCCAATTTGTACATCGTACCCACATTTTATTTCGTTCCCAAATTTTTTTGCGGCATAATTTGTTCATACCCAAAATTGTCGTACCCACATTTTATTCGTTCCCAAAATGTTCATACCTACATTGTTTTCATACCCATACCGTAAATATAAAATTTTCATTCACTGAATATCTCAAAAAACGTTTAACATGTGGGTTAATTTGTAAAGACGTCTAGTTTGCTATATTTTATTAAATGTTTAGATCAAACCAATTTTGCTAAATAGATAATTATAATAAAATATATTACCAATTTTGCTAAATAGATAATTATAATAAAATATATTACTTACTTCTATTTCATTATCCATATCACGTCATTTCATGTTAGCGGTTTTTGACAGTTTTGTATTTGTGAACTATGTTAAAGATAGTTCACATATACAAAACTGTCAAAAACTGCTACACAGATTCACATGTTTCAGTGATGACGAAATCGCGCAAATTAAAAATAAAATGTTGACGTCACCTGACAGAGAATTTACCAACGTCATAACTGATGTCACGAATACAGGTTTTGTCGCGACACGGCTCATATATATATATATATATATATATATATATATATATATATATATATATATATATATATATATATATATATATATAGTTTTGGATAAATATCAAGTTTATCATGATGATGCGAGGCTTAGAACCATGGTAGCGCGAGGCTTGCCGATTCTTACTCATGGTTCGATCCGAGTTTGATAAACTTGCTCTTTATCCAAAACTCACATAATATTATATTTATCCTATTATTTCCTCCCATTTTTTCGTTACTTTACATAAAATACCGCATTTTTTGACAATTTTGTTCTTCCGTAGTTGACAGACCCGAGTGTGTCATTCCGCGTAGATTTTACAACAAAGCAGTCCATGAGATAACAAACATTTTATTTAGAAAACAACCTTTTTAACATATGTCACTTATGCTATTTTCAACAACGATCAATTATTCCAAGGTTCTAAGCCTCGCATCATCATGATAAACTTGATATTTATCCAAAACTCACATAATATTATATATATATATATGTTCAAAACCTGTATCAACTGACAGATTTAGCACTCGTATACATGTATTAACTTTAGAGGAATTTGGCATTGTTTGGGGGAAAATATATCACCCAATACCTTGGTCAAAATAAACACTGATAAATGATGTATGTAATTGTTGTGGCATGATCAGAGATCGGATGTGCATCTTAATGCTTTTTCTGTTTTTTTTTGTTTGGAGGGGGGGGGGGGGGGGGTAGTCTGTTATTTTCGATTACCAGTAGCGGGTTTCGGACATGTACAGTTTTTGGCTTTATCTGTGCGACAGAAGTCACGAATATATTCAAATTAATAGCACCGACGGTCCAGATCAAGCCTTTTCACAAACATTTCTTTTGGCAAGTCGTCACAGCTCACATTAAGATTCATTTTCGAGACCTTCCTGATAGTGATTCTGACTACTGGTGAGTCACTAAATTCCTTGCACTCCACCGGGATGATCCGCTGACACACGGGATTGAGGAAATTGGTCACATTCTTTATAGGGTGAAACAATGTCGATAAGTAATCCTTCCAGCCGTAGAAACCAACAGGATTGGAAGTGTCCCCCACAAGAAGGGGGATGTTGTGGCCCGTCCTTGATGATAACCCCACAGACGCTTCAACATCGGACAACGTTTCTACATTGAATCAAGATTACCATTTAATAAAAAAACAAATTCAAAATATAGTTTTCCCATTATCAAATTATTATTTTGTTGTTTTCCCCACGCTTTTTAAGCGTGGGGATATTGTGGTTATCTCCGCCGTCTGTCCATCCGTCTGTGCGTCCGTCCTGGCCAGTATCTCCTCATACACTATAAATATTAGAACCGTGAAACTTACACACATGGTAGCTATGAGCATATGTGCGACCTGCACTATTTGGAATTTTGATGTGACCCCTTGGTCAAAAGTTATGGGGGTTGAGGTGGGGCTGGGTCAGAGATTTTCACTCATTTTATGCCCCCGGTATGGTGCATTGATCATAACTTTTGCAATATTCAAGATAGCAACTTGATATTCGGCATGCATTTGTATCTCATAGAGCTTCACATTTTGAATGGTTAAAGGTCAAGGTCATCCTTCAAGGTCAAAGGTAAAAAAAAATCCAAGGGAAGTAATAAGCTTTAAAGGTAGGTAAGTCATGAACCTGCCAAATGATATTTTTTTTTAAATAAATCAAAGCAGCGCAGGAGAAGGCATTAAGTTTCTTACAGACAAATCTCTTGTTTTATGTTATTTTACATTAACTTATGTCCTACCAACATAAAGCTTAGTGTGATGCTTCTGTGTAAACCTAAAATGTTAAAAAAATCAGTTTAAAAAGGTCAGGCTACAATTTAGAATATGTATGTTTGTAGTAATTGACTGACTTAAAAAATGATTTGACCCATTTTGATATCTAATTTAAGAGATGTTTCCTTTTGGGATTGATATCAGAGTATAAAAGTAAATTTTCACTACATATCAATACGCTTCACAATTTTGCAATTGCGTTACTGCAAACAAATATTTTTAATAACATGTTTAGCTTAATTAATTCCTCAATACTGAAAAAAGAAACACAATAACTAAGGGCTTGTTATAACCTACAAGAACTCTCCACAAAAGGTCTCAGATGACCATGTTGTCTTTAATTTGGCCGCAGCAGTTGTCACACTGAAAGTGAGCATGCAGTTCGCCAAGATTGTATGTGTTGAGGTAGTGGTGAACCTGGCTGACCACAGCATTTTCACCTTTATCATGTGACTGACCTTCGTCTGCGAGGTAAAACATCTGCTTTGCTGTGAAACAGAAGACTTATAAATAAACCGTAAATAAACCTTACTAGAGATACCCAAATAGTTCCTTTTTTCCCAATTAATTAATAATGGCTTGAAACATTGAGATAATGCATGGTTACTGTCTTATGATAAAAGATTGATATAAGACGAGAATGATATCCCCCACACACGCACACAATGAGTAAATAATGGGTAGTTGATTACATTTAGACTGATTCAGTTTGTGGATAGCAATGATAACTAATTCAAATACCAGATCCTTCACAGCTGATTCCAAAACACCTCACACTTCCTCGGGGTCTTGAAAAATAACTTCCCAACCTGTAGAATATCAAATTATTGGTTATTTATCTACATAACACTTTTATATAATAATTAAATTTGCGCTTAAACAATACTAAAAATCTTTATAAACAATAACATAATATTCAATTATATGTACAGCTTAAATATTTTTCTTAGTTCAAATCATGTTCTTATTTGTTTCATTGAACAAAAATATTAATAGACAATAACACGCTTACATACCTGATGAGAGTAGTGGGGGTAGTGCACCAGCTGTGCATAGTCCCATGACACATCATCCTCTCCAGCGAACAACGTTTTCGAAAGTATGGTATTAAATTGAAGCTGAAGAAGTGCTTGTTTTTCCAGCATAAGGTGGAGTTCCTGGGGAGGATAGTGAGTGATGATAGAATACTTATGGCCGAGGCGGACATACAGGTGATAAAAGATTGGCCAACACCTAGAAACACTAAAGATGTCCAGAGATTTCTAAGCCTGGTGAATTAACACCGAACATATGTTCCAAACATTGATGAAATCAGTGCGGACTTGTATAAAGTAGTTGGAAAGCACAAGTTTAGGTTGGATGAGGAACAGCAACAGGCGTTTGACAAGCTGAGAACTGCTTTGTCACAAGCCCCAGTGTTGGCTTTACCAAATACAGTGGATGAATTTATACTGGACACAGATGCGTCTGGTGTTGTAGTTTCAGGAATACTTTTCCAGAAGCAAGGTGGAGAGGAGAAAGTTGTAGCCTTTGGTAGTATTTCACGAATACTTATCCAGAAACAAGGTGGAGAGGAGAAAGTTGTAGCCTATGGTAGCTATGTATTGACACCTGAGCAGAAACACTACTGTGTGACTCGGAGGGAATGAGTAGCAGTATTACGCTTCATCATTCAATACGGACACTACCTGTTAGGGTAGCAGTTCGTACTTCGAACGGACCATTCCAGTTTAACGTGGCTGATAAACTTTAAAGATCCCCAAGGATAGTAAGCTCGTTGGATGGAGGAGCTATCACAATAAAATATCATCCTTAAGCATCGGCCAGGGAGGAAACATATTAATGCAGATACCTTATCGCGGCCGCCTATGCCGGATAAGGTATGCAGCCATTACGTGATGGGAGCAACACTTAAAGATTTGCCATGCTTCAAAGCCAATTGCCATGATTGTAAGAAGGCTCACAAAAAACTTGGCAAGATTCACGGAGGAGGTGGATAAAGCAGTACTGTTGGGAGTGGGTGTGCAAAGGTAGATGATCGCGAGAGGAGGTAGCACCCAAATTAATTGGGATATGGAGGACAGCACCAGATTAGATAGAAATAGGTGTTCGTCTGAGGACGTATCCCTGGTGGTCTTAAAGGGTGTTCCGGAAGGATCCAAGTGTGGATCGGAGACAGCCAATATGAGTTCAACTTCTGATCAAGAAGACGCCAAAAACTTGATTAGAGACTCACCAGTGCAGACATATGATGGTGGTGGTATTTCATGGTCTGGAGAAAGTCGACCCGTAATTTCGAATATTGGAATCGTTGCGCGTGACTCCGGGTGGTACAAAATTAACAAAATGAATCCATCAGGCGATCCAGAATTGCATGAGGTGGCTAAAGATGTACTGTTGGAGGAGGAGGAGACAATTAAAGCACATATTGAACTAGTAATGGTAGGGGGGGGGGGTTGAGATCTTAGGCGTTGATGCGGATGATACAGGTGGACCAAATATTTAGGATTTTTCAATTTAAGATCTGGTTGTAGCCCAAGACGAAGATCGTAATCTGGAGATTCTTCTGCAATGAAAGAGGAGGAGGAGGAGGATGTTGATGAGGAGGAGGTACTGCCAATTGAAGAGGAGGTGGAGGAGGTTGAACATAATATGAGATGAGGAGGTTGAAGGTACCACACATGTTTTTCATGTCTAGATCCATGGGGCGTTGAAGTGGAAATGGTGGACATGATACTGCTCGCACATATTTCGTGACATTGGGCGCCGGTTAGTATCATTCAAGGAAGGGTGGCATGTACTTCTTGTTGTTGAGATTATCCCGGAGGAGGTCAACCAGATTGTGTATATATATTTGTTTATTTATTTTAAATAATTATTTTTACTAATTTTTGCTTGAAAGTTTGTTACTGCCTTACAAAATAAAGTAAGGGATGTGTAGCATTCGTTACTTTGGCAGCGGGAACAAGGCTCTATGAGGTGGGAACCAGACTGGATGAGTTTCTTGTGGGCAATTAATTCTACCTGCGGCCCCGGTGCGTCTCGCGGGAATTGAAGAGAGTTGAATCTGCGTTAGTAAGGATAGCAGGACGCCATATTTTCTTCAGAGTTTTTCCAGCCCTTTCCAGCTTTAATAACAGTACGTAAGTACCCTACACGGTGGTAAAAGGTGGCAAAATTAAGTAACCATTTGACCATATTGCAAACCACCAATTTGCCAGTGTTAAAAGGACATGCTTTCCACGTTTTATTGTGGAAATTTTCAAAACATGACAAATAATTAGCCGAAAACTTGTATATAAAGACGAAACATTTTCGTACCAGATTTTACTCTCGCGATTTCCCAGCATTAACGTCAGCGTACACAATACTGATTTTCGCTGACGACGTCACAATTATTGTTCGATGACCTTTGTGAAGAATTCATACTTAATTAACTAAACTGCAAACTTCTTTTAAATTCAACACGGTCTTTTCATCCTTTTCGGACTTTATTGGCTAGCATCCGAAATAGCTGCTTATTCATCATAACAATTATGATCAATTTTTGTACAAAGCACGAAGTGAATCCATGGAAATTGTTCTTGTGTTAAAAGTATCAACAATTAATAAGTATTCTTATCAATACGTTTGACTTATTTGTTAAAAGATTAAAAGAAAGTTACGAAATACTATTCTATATTCCAACGTATTCTTAGGAACGTATTACTGTAGTTACAAGCTGGGGATTTTTGTTTGAAAATGTGTATATAAACACCAACTCGAAATATAAAAGGAAAAACATTTGTGATAAGCTTGTAGTTGAACCTTTGTGATAAGACATAAGCACGTGTTGATTATACAAAAAATAAACATAACAGAGTGTGGTGCGTATATATTTACAACATTTCACAATAACATGCGGAAAACAACAGATATATACGTCTGTATTGACGTCTGTCAATATATACGAGGAGGAATATAACATAAAATCTTTCAAGTATATATAAAATAAACATCTGTGAAACAATTTCCTTTTATAAAGTACTGTCGTAAGATTATATGACATGCACCATGTATTTTGCTTATTGGCTATTGCTATTTGTTAAATGTTGGTATCTGTCAAATAGATGTTGATTTCCCATAACTCATAAATTACTTAAGTACTATTTAAGTGTGCTTAATGTCACGTAATTTAGCTAAATGCGCATTTATACATGATATGATTCTGTAAAAAAAACATCAGTGGTGATGAGCAGAAATCACCAAAACATGTGTGAATCAACATGTGTGCATTATACAAAATATGGCAGATTAATAGGCGGATTGCAAAAATCAAACGTTGTAACAACTGAGGTAGCCACGCGGTTGGATTCGGCGAAAATTTAAATAAACTTATGAATATGAATACAATACTCGTTTTTAGCTCCACTGGCTAGAGGCCAGCGGGGCTTATGTCATGGTGCTGTGTCTGTCGTGCGTGCGTCCGTCCGTGCGTGCGTTAACGTTTTCTTTAAATATTTTCTCCTAAGCTACAAGTCAAATTCTGATAAAACTTCTCACAACTATTCCTGGAGTGAACCTTTTTAAAATTTGTTCAGATTATGCCCCTGGGATCAAATTTGACCCCGACCCGGGGGTCAATAAATTGAACATATGCTTATATAAAGCCAATTTTGTGCAAACTTTAAAAATCTTCTCGTCCATAACCATTGGGCCTAGTGCTACCACATTTGGTATGTAGTGACATTTAATAGTTCTCTACTTTGTTTGTTCAAATTATGCTTCTGGGGTCAAAATTGACCCTGTCTAGGGGGTCACAAAAATGAACATATGCTTAAATAAGGCCTATCTTTTTGCAAACTATAAAAATCTTCTTGTCCATAACCGTAGGGCCTAGGGCTACCAAATTTGGTATGTAGTGACATCTAACAGTCCTCTACCACGTTTGTTCAAATTAAGCCCCTGGGATCAAATTTGACCGTTCCCCAGGGGTCACAAAATTAAACATATGCTTATATTGGGCCTATTTTGTGCAAACTTTAAAAATCTGTTTGTCCATAACCATTGGGCCTATTTCTACCAAATTGGTATGTATTAAAATCTTACAGTTTAAAACATCTTAATGTTCTCTACCAAGTTTTTTCAAATTATGTCCCTGGGGTCAAATATGACCCTGCCCCGGGGTCACACAAATGAACATATGCTTAAATAAGGCCTATTTTGTACAAACTTTAAAAATCTTCTTGTTCATAATTATAGAGCCTAGGGCTACTAAATTTGGTATGTAGTGACATCTAATAGTCCTCTACCAAATTTGTTCAAATTATTCCCCTGGGCTCAAGTTTGACCCAGCCACGGGGGTCACAAAACTGATGCTTAAACATATGCTTATATAAATCCTCTTTTGTGCAAACATTAAAAATCTTCCTGTCCATAACCATGTGAAATAAACGGACGAATCTCGGATTTAAACGACACATTCGTAAATATAATGTGAATGTCAGAAACCCAATAAACTTAACAAAAAATAGGCACGGTGAATCATTTGTAGAATTTTTAAGAGAAGCAAAACTTTGCTTATTAAATGGACGTATTTTTCCGGAATATGACAATTTCACGTCAATTTCTACTAAAGCGAAAGCAGTTGTAGACTACATATTCACTCCACACTCGAACATCGATTTATTTAACAGATTCGAGGTACATACCGTTAAAAAACTCAGCAATAAGTACCACATTTAACCGGATTGCGCAATGCCTGACGACTCAGTACTATGTTGTACAATGACTGTAAAAACGTGAATCAATAATGAATCAAACAGAGCCAACGGAACTCGCACTGATAATAATAATCAAATAAATGGGAAGAGGTTTAATTACGACTAAATACCAGCGCAGTTTATCGAAAACAACAGACTGATAGAAATGATCGATATAATACAAACGTGTAATTTGCGCCAAAGTGAAATCGATTATTTATATACAGAGGTGTGTAACTTATACTTTGAAACACTCCTTGCAAAAGTAAAACACAGTGACATGTCAAAACGATCAAAAAAGGGCTTCCGTCATCAGTCAAAACCGTGGTGGAACAGTGACCATGACTCTCTCTTCAAAGATGTGTGTGAAAGTGAACATGTATTCCTGAAGTGTAACAGTACCAAACGAAACAAACTTGAATACAGGCGCTTGTATACATTAAAGCAACGTCGTTTTGATAGGGAAATTAAACGATGAAAGCGGCAGTTTGAAAGGGACAAACAAATTGAACAGGAAACTATATGCACGAAAAAAAACAAAAGAATTTGACGCCATATTAAGGCGCTAAGTCCTCGACGAGACCACATCATACCCATGGAAAAAGTCGACGAAGATGGTAACATACTATCCGACAATAAAAGTGTCCTTAAATTTGGGAGAGAGACTTCCAAAAACCTTTTGACAAAGCGAAAGCATGCGAAGGCGCAAACTTTGATGAACAATTTTACGAAGAAGTACAGAAGTTTAAATTGGAACTCGAACAACAGTTCACAGAGGCTGAACATGTTAGTGACGATAACTCGAACCCGATGCTTACAATAAGCGTGGCGGAGGTGATACAAGCTCTATCAAACTACAAAAACGGTAAAGCATGCGGAGAGGACTCACTTCCGTAAGTCTTAAAAAATGAAAGTTCATACCATCTGCTCTCCGAACTGTTTAACAAATGTTTTACATCTGGGATAACGCCCTCTATGTGGTCCGCGTCAATAATCAAGGCAATCCCGAAGAACAACACGTGCGACCCGCGTATACCACTTAATTATCTCGGAATCAGCCTACTTCCAGCCGTGAGCAAAATATTCGCGAGTTTTCTTAACAACCGTTTGACACACTACCTTGACCAGAACGAACTAATTGTCGATGAGCAAAATGGCTTCCGCAAACTTAGATCTTGCACCGATCACCTATTCACATTGTGTTCCATCATTCGAAACAGAAAGGCAGAGGGACTAGCAACGTATACATGTTTCATTGATATGATGAAAGCATTTGATTGGATGGGCAGAGATTGTCTGTTAGCCAAACGTTTGGCAATAGGTGTGAATGAAGGCTTCTATCACGTTCTACGTCATCTTAACAGCACTTCGAAAGCGAGGGTGAATATTAACAATCACTTCACCGACTTCTTCAACATCGAATGCTCGGTCGAGCAGGGAAACATAAGTTCACCGACGTTATTTGGACTCTATATAAACGATCTTGCTCTTGAAATGAAGGAAATGAACTGTGGTATAATAATCAACGGTGAAAATAAATGTATCCTACTGTACGCGGACGACATTGTAATTTTAAGCGAAAGCGAACAAAATCTCCAAAAGATGCTGGATAAAATCGATACATGGTGCAAAAATGGCGCATGAAAATAAATCCTTCGAAAAAGAGCGTTATGCATTTCCGAAAACAAAGTCAGCAACAAACAACGTGTGCCTTTAACATTGGAGAGCACGCTATAAACATAACAAACATTTATAAATACATCGGGTGCATTTTATCAGACACGCTTGACTTCTCCGTTACCGCTTACACACTGGCGGAATCGACGGGCAGGGCTCTCGGTGGGATTTTAAAAAAAAGCTAAAACAATAAATGGACTAACGTTTACCGTATACACCAAACTTTATAACAGCAGTGCTTTACCTGTAATGGATTACAGTGCAGGTGTTTGGGGATACAAAACATACTCGAAATGCGATACTATACAACATAGGGCGATTCGAGCCTTTCTTGGTGTGCATAAACACGCATCGAATATTGTAATTAACGGCGACGTTGGGTGGCAGACTACTACCGCAAGACACCATATTGGGATGCTGCGCCTGTTGGACCGCCTTGTTAAGATGCCAGACGATAGGCTAACAAAGAGGATTTTTACTTGGGACTTCTCCTCGCAGAATAAGGACTGGAACATCGACATTAAACACATCTTTGAATCACTGAACCTCCAGCACTTTTTTTGCATCCAGATAGATGGGCGATATCTCATTAGATAGTCTTCTCAGTCGGGCGACCGAACACTATAAGAAAAACGATATCAACAAATGGACGCAGGGCCTCGAAACCCAGCTGAAACCCAGAACCTATCGGCAAATAAAACATCTATATGAGTGCGAAAACTACGTGACAATGTGCCTCCCGAAACATCTCAGATAGTTTATTGCACAGATCAGAACTGGAACCTTGCCACTACGCATTGAAACCGGGAGATTCCGACATCTGAAGCCTGAAGAGAGATTGTGTTTACTCTGCAAGGAACCAAATAAAATCGAATCCGAGTACCACTTCCTATTTGAATGTTCCTGTTATACAAACCTCAGACTTATGTTCTATAATTCCATCATAACGATAATACCAGACCTGATTCGTATGGATTAAAGTGACAGACTCAAATGCTTAATGACGGACAAACGAGTGATATATAAATTTGCTTTTTTTACAAACGATTGTTATTTAAAATGAGAAAGTATACTGTGTGTGACTATATGACTTTATTATGGCTATTAAATAAGTTGTATATGACACTTATAAAATGCTATATCCTATATTAAATTATTGATTATTTAACAATATACTCTTTAACAGACATTAGACGGCTAGACGTATCCATGTCTAATTAGTGACTCGTAAGCCATTTGCATGGCTGGGTAGTACTGTTTGTTTTCAAATTGTATATAATAATTACAATATGTATGTACTATGTGTCACTTAAATAAAATATGAAACTACTAACCATTGGGCTTAGGGCTACCAAATTTGGTATGTAGTGACATCTTATAGTTCTCTACCAAGTTTGTTCAAATTATGCCCCTGGGGCCAATTTTATCCCTTGAAGGCTCCCATTTAAATGTTGTTCAAGAAAATTTGATTCATCAAAAAACATGGCCACAGGAAGTCGTTGAACTTTGCATGTTTATGCTTTTTTGCTTTTTATTCATTATGGGATGAATAAACTATTTTCTTCTCAAACAAAAATTTTATCAAAATACACTTGGAATAACTTTAAAATTATAAGAGATAAATGCATACATTTCGAGCGTGAAAGGTAGACCAACATGGTAACTATCCATAAATTTTAACCCTTTACCAAACGACACATTTTGGACTGCCCCCAATTGAAAGAGATTGCAGACGAGAAATAATATTGTAAAGGACTATTTATAAATTGGCTGGATGGGGTAGAAATCATTGTGATAAAAGGAGAAATTACTCATCATGAGCAATTTCTGCTTTTTGAAACGGGAAGTCCTGTTTTCAAAACGAGAACAAACTCTTCAGAAGGAGTTATGGTCTATTGGAACGTCGGATGGAAAACGTAAAGGAAAGTTAGGTCAAGCTAATTGTTTGTCATGATATCTCTTTAAACCTCACGCAATATGCAAGTAGTGTTTCTATGATCGCAACATCTTGATGAATTATAATTAAATTTTTTGTCTCATAAACATTGACTTTGTTTAACAAACAACCTCTACAAAGTTATCATTCCTACTGCCTTTCGGCGCCTCATGAACCTGAAAAACTCGTAACTTTATGATTCCTCAGGCAAATATCTTATTTGTACAGTAAACAATTTCTTCACCACGTTAACAATCCTGCTACACTCACTAATACCTCAAGAATGAAGTAAAGTTCAGGTGATCTACGTCATTAGTTATTTTGCATATGTCATGAACTATATAAGTAACAGAAACTTTGAAACCTACAAACACCTTTTGGAATTTTGGAAAAAGATTCATGATTGAATGAAGGAACTTTAAATTCATTAATCTTGTAGATCATGCGTAGATTTGATCTTAAGCATCTAAAAATATGTGAAATAGAAAGAACGACAATATCTTTTGGAGAGATAAATGTAGCTACGTCATAAGCAAAGGACCTGTGCAACTATTACCGGGCTTATTAGTCTCTTTAGTTAACACCGTGGTAACGTTTTCCATATATAAAAATGCTCGCCCTTCCAACTTTTAGCGCCCAGTTGGACGAGGGATAGAAAGAGAAAGTCACATGCTTGCGTACTTCCGGTTGTCAATATAACAACATACTAGTTTTTCTTTATTCTGCAACTGTCTTTCTATGAGGGCATTAAGAATAAATATTGCATATACTGTGTTACAGTTTGGTTTATAGCCGAATCGCGCATCCGTTAAAATGTCATTTGCTTCCGCCCATTGTTTAAGACGTTCATTTAATATACTTGTAAACAGTTTGGCAAAACAACTAAATAACGTAATTCCCCGATAGTTATTTGGGTCTGTAATGTCGCCACGTTTATGTATTGGTATGATAACTCCGGACACCCAGCTGCGTGGAAAACACTTTATATCCAGGTTGTAATTAAATAATATTACTAACGGCTTTCAAATCACGTGTATTATTTCTGTAAAATTTTATATTGGCCTGTGCATGCGCTTTATTGTGTTTCAATCGTTTTGTTGCCTTAATTATTTCTTTTATCGATATTATAGGATTATCTAGTTCGGGGTACGGCGGTTGTGTGTTTTGCCTATTGTCAAATTCATTCAAGAAAGTTACGGCGTCAAACGAATTTAGATTGACACTGCCTTCGTTGGCTAATTTACTGAAATAATCATAGAATTCGTTTAACGTGATCATGTCTGAGATTTGTGATGAAGGTTTTCGCTTGAACAGTTACCAAAATTCACGAGATGATTTCCGTCTCATATTATTCATTCATTTGCTTTGGATAATGTTATATTTTATTTTCGATTTCCTACATGCATACTTGTAATCCTTCTTCATAGAATTCATTTTTTTCTCGCGTACGTTCATTTTTATTTAGATTGTACTCGTATAAAGCTCATGTTGGCTGAGATTGTTTGCTTTTACACTCTTCATTAAACCATTTTTGTTTATTTTTATCAGAATATATAATTCGGTTATTTCAGGCTTTATAATGCGCTTAAAATAGTTTTCCCCTTTTAAATTTAAGTATTTTGAGAATTCTCCCGCTAAAATATCAGGGTCAGAGTTTGAATCAATTTGCGAAAATTGCGTTTGTTCCAGATTCTGTCCATCACACGATACATCATGTGCAAAGTCGCAATTGTTCTATGGTTTCAATTTAAAATAAGCAATCGGATTCACCCCAGGAAACCCGATGCCTGGTGAGCAGCGTAAGACCAATCGAGCAGCGCGGTGTATTTTCGAATGAACTAACATAGGGTAAGTAAATTGGAAAAAATAAAATATTTCAAAGTTCAATTTGAAACAACTGTGAATTAACATTGATAACAAAGGTATTGACCTACATGTAGAAAAATCCTGACAAATTTTCTTAAAAAAATCAGCGAAATGTGGCTCCTTGAAGTAGAAGATCGGACACGATGGGACATGTTTAGGCATATAGGGGAGAAAAACTGCTTTAATTTGCAAGCCCTGACAATAATTAAAATATTTATACAAACTTATACATGTCTGCCAAAACCTCTCAGCAGGGTTTCTCCAGAAAACTATGTATTGTGGAGAAATTTGCGTTTTTAATGACCATGTTGGGAAAACATGGATACCAAATGGAGAAGACCGGGCCACCTTATGTGAGCAGCGACTTAATAATTCTTTTTCGTGACAAAAAACCTAATGTCCAGCCATTTTGTTGCAATTTCTTTGCTGTTGAGACCTATAGTAAGTGTATGTTGGCACATATGCACGCAAATGTACTTGTAATGCCTTATATATTATCAATAGTGCCTTTTCCAGTTTTATTTCTTTTTACCAACACTATTTTGGAAAATATTAAGAAAACTTGACTGCTTTGTCACATAAATTAATTGGTTTGTTACATACAATGATGTTTTAAGTATATGTGGGGGTTGTATGTATACTATTCAATTGCGGCGTGTTCTGAGACTTTTGGTACTATTTCGGCAAGCGTCATAATAAGAAAACTGATTTAAAATGACGTCGCTTAACTTGCGTTTAAATTTGTTTAGATTGCCTAATGTTTTCTGTAATTTTACTGTTTAGCGTATTTAAGAAATATAAAAATCGGCACAGACTGGCCATGGAAGGAATTGTCTATCAAACAAATATTTGATTTTGACCTTTTTATTTCAATGAGCTGACTTGTTACTCCCCTTTCAACTCTTTACCACTAAGATACTTATTTTGAAACATTTGTATTCCCTTAGAAAGTTGAATTTAATTAAAGACCTTTCTTACTATATTCAAATTTGAAAGGCTTCATTTCCAACCCTTAGATACTGATGAGGAGTAAACAGCATAAAACCTGAACAGACTGCGAGTTACTCGCAGGCTGTTCTGATTTTTTGCTGTTTGCATATAGCCATTTTCACTTTGCTTCTGAGTGGGAAAGGTTTAACGAATTTGGCAACGGCTACTTTATAGACACAAACAAGACTTCAACACATGTTGATACCGATTTTAGCTTGATGCTATTAATATTATTTGGATTTAACTTGTCTGTTAGTAAGTTAAGTGTTATTGTTTTAATCATTTTTACTTTTTATGGTTAAGTGTAAAAAATAAGTACGCAAAAAACAACAAACGAAAACGAAAGTAAACTTGGCTACCATGACCTTTCGAAGTTCCTGTGATATTTTGTTTACAGTTTAATTTAACAAACTAAGTTTGTCAATGAGTTGAATCAGAAATTAAATCTGGTATTAATGCATTTTTTAGATATTTAATTCCCAAATTTGTCTAAAATAAAATAACATTTCCTATCTGGAAATTCTCGTACAATCATTGTCTATGACTTCATTAGTCACTAATGCAGCCACAGACAATGATTGTACGAGAATTTAGTGAAATGTGATATTAATTTTGATGTTGCCAATAGATAAAGTATAATGAATTTAATTTGCTGAACTTCATGACTATTGATTACATCTTTTTTTTTGTTCAAGCACAAAATAACATCAGACAGGCCAGCTGGGAGATTAAAAACCAGACCGGGTCTCTGTGCAGAAGATCACGAAGATGATAAGGAATACATGACCTTCTTGAGAAGAAGTTTGATAAGTTATTAAAACCACACCACCGGCAAAAACAACTATTCCTGTCTATTCCAATTGCAGATGTAACAAACCAAGTTGCCAACCAATATGGGACTAGTAAAAGCTCATTCTACAGCTAGTTGCTGTACCAAATTAACAATCACGAGCAGTCTTTGATATTGTGCAATGACAATAATAGATTTTAGAGTAACTATAGCACTCATGTTTAAATGTAGAAGACATTTTACCTATACTCACTTTATTATGCACTTTTAATAATTTATATTTCATTCCACAAAAGTGGCTTTAAATAAGTGCACGCATTTATTTATTTTAAAATTGTTAACATGTTAACCACAAAGTTTTAATCATTGTCATGTTACTAACTCTGTTTTATTTATGATTTCTTAAAGTGATATTATGAGCATTTTTCACTATTGATTTGAGCTGAAAAGAATTAACAGGTCAAAAGAGTTAGTTAAAATGTGGTAACTGATCAATTATCTGCAACTCATCTTGCTACCAGTTGTTTATAAAAATATATATTATTGTATGCATATGTGCCCACATAAACTTACTATAGGTCTCTACAAAGCAAAAAAATCGCAACAAAATGGCTGGACATTAGGTTTTTTGTCACGAAAAAGAATTATAAAGTCGCTGCTCATATAAGGTGGCCCGGTCTTCTCCATTTGGTATCCATGTTTTCCCAACATGGTCATTAAAAACGCAGATTTCTACACAATATATAGTTTTCTGGAGAAACCCTGATGAGAGGTCATGAAAGACAAGTGTAAGTTTGTATAAATCCTTTAATTATTGTAAAGGCTTGCACATTAAAGCAGTTTTTCTCTCCTAAATGCCTGAACATGGCCCGATCTTCTACTACAAGGAGCCACATTTCGCTCATTTTTTAAGAAAATTTGTCATGATTTTTTCTACATGTAGGTCAATACCTTTGTTATCAATGTTAATTCACAGTTGTTTCAAATTGGACTTTGAAATATTTTAATTTTTCCAATTTAATTACCCTATGTAAGTTCATTCGAAAATACACCGCTCTGCTCGATTGGTCTTACGCTGCTCACCAGGCATCAAGTTTCCTGGAGTGGGTTTACTATTACTTAAAACCGCATTATTAAATATTCATACACTTCGTCGAACGTTACAAAGAAACTAGGGCAACAGTTAAACATATGGCGGCTGATTATTGTCATATATGCTACAAATATGAGCACCGAAACGATAAACGAACGTTTTGCCAGAACGCTAAGAGCGACTCGATTAATAGACCCAAGAAGACAAAGTATCCTCTTTGTCATAGCTCCACCTGTATAAGGCGTTCTAGGTTGATCACATGTTTGCACCCTTAAACCACTAACGTCAACATTGCTCATATAAAGCGGGAACACGTCAAATGGGATTAATTAACAGCTATTTAAAGGACTTTGTTCTCATTGGACTTATGATTTTTGAGTTAATGATTCGCTACCAGCTTTTTTATGATTTCAGCTGATATGTGTTTTCTGGGAATTGCCAATTGAAAGTCTGATCTGCTACGCGGAAGCGGTAGTGCTTGTACGCATACAAGTTCTGGATTAGAAACCCGTGACTGGCACACTGTTTACTTTATTTTTTACTATTTCTCTTATAAAGATATTAAACTTTTCCAAATAATATAGTTTTGTTGTTAAAGTCTCCATAACGCTCAAAATCAACACATATTTCGTTAAGTATTTCGTAAAATAAAGTTAACACCTAAACACTCAGTGTGCCTTATGGCAAAAGCCACAATTTAAGCGCTAGATGTGGTATGATTACATAGATTATTGTAGCTACAAAATGCTTGTTTTTATTTATTTGTAACAGAATTAATTCCATTTTAATCTCCCGCGAATATATCTATTCATACGACACACGTTAGTGTTCATGTGTCGTATGAATAGATATCGTTGCGGGAAATTAAAATGGAATTAAATATGCAAAACAATAATAAAAATGATCATTTTGTATCTATAAACATCTATTTTGCCAGACCACAACTGGCGTTGAAATTTCGGCAATCGCCAAAAGGAACACTGATTTTTAATTGGTTACGACACACGAAACACTGTCGTATGAATAGATATCGTTGCGGGAAATTAAAATGGAATTAAATATGCAAAACAATAATAAAAATGATCATTTTGTATCTACAAACATCTATTTTGCCAGACCACAACTGGCGTTGAAATTTCGGCAATTGCCAAAAGGAACACTGATTTTTAATTGGTTATGTTTATTTTACGAAAAATTGAATGAAATTTTCGCTGATTTTGAGTTGTAATGTTACTTTAAATTTATATATTGAATGACCTTGGTCACTAATAAGGACATTTGTAAACAAACTCTTTTACGTCATTAACCGTATACGAATAATAGATATTTTCCAAGTAGACACGTGATGCTATACAAAGAGAAGATTAATGCTGACAAGCTTTATCAATTGTTTTAATAATTTAACATGAGCGTCACATTGAGACATTGTATCCTGAACAAAAACTATAAGGTTTGTGTTTTCATCGATATAGAGGCAGTTTGTAATATATATTATTTTGTGTATATGAAATTCATTTATATTGAATGAACTTGGTTAACAAATAGAGAGATCGTCTGTCAAAGTTTTCATTTGTCATTATACACGATTGTAAATATTTTCACCTTGCTAGGCAACATCAGCGGTTATTGGTTTGTTCAATTGTTTTTAATGAAATGAACTCTAACATAATGGAACACAATGACGTCAACGCATTCGTTAATTATTCGTACACTTTCTAGAACTTTCATTGATACACAACTAGGTCACGCCGCTCCATTTACCCATAATATCCATAATTGCGATTCACAAAATACCCTTTTCAGTTGTGTTATGTTGAGTTGCTGTTAGACACAGTCTCACCATATCTGATAATAAAGAGTTTTGCAAACGTATCGCGGAAATTCGCTGGCCATTTCTTGAAGTTATTGTTTTAAAATCTTCTTAATTATGGTTTGTTTTGTTATACTGACGATGTACATCGTGTAAGTCATAATAAAACACATGTTCTGTAATAGTTAACATGTAGTTAATTAGTGTTAACGTCACAATCAAGTGTACGTGTGTTGTCTTCTTTTGAAAATTAAATATATGAGAGATATTATTTTAATTGGTCCCACCATTGTTGTTTGACAATTTTTAAGGCATTTGTATAGTATTACCTGCTCAAATTGTATTGGAGAGTGCTTATGGTGTTAACTTGTTCTAACCTCAGATGAAAGAAGTGTCATGTCACCGCCACCGCTACCACAGCCGCCGCCACCACCACCACCACCACCACCACCACCACCACCACCACCCACACCACCACCACAACCACCACACACCACCAACACCACCACCACCACCACACCACCACCACCAAGCACCCACCACCACCACCAACCACCACCACACGCACCACCACACCACCACCACCTACCACCACCACCATACCACCACCACCACCACCACCCACCACCCCACCACCACACACCACCACCATCCCACCCACCACCCACACAAGCCACACCACCACCACCACCACCACCTCCCCACCAGCCACCACACCACCACCACCACCCCCACCACCACCACCACCACCACCACCACCACACCACCACCACCACACCACCACACCTCCAGCCACCACCACCACCACCACCACCTACCACCACCCCAACCAACCACCTCCACCACCACCACCACCACCCACCACCACCTCCACCACCACCACCACCTCCACCACCTCCCACCACCACCCCACCACCACCACCACCACCACCACCACCACCTCCACCACCACACCACCACCACCACCACCACACCTCAACCACCACCACCTCCACCACCACCACCTCCACCACCACCACCACCACCACCACCTCCACCACCACCACCACCACCACCACCACCACCACCACCACCTGTATAGGAAGTATCTTGGTTGTTTATAAATTGACATGAGAAAAGAGAACTTGCTTCAGACTTATGAACTATGAACATTCTTGAAGAAGCTAATTTAAAAGAACGAAATCAAATCATGGTTGACCATAGTATTAGGGAAGCCTATAATACACGATTTACATGGCTATTTACAAAACCATGGGGCACAACTTATCATTATATTCATGGTCGGACCGTGGTTAACTACTATCGAGGATATAAATTAACCATACCATGAACATATAATCATATAATCCAATCAATTATCATGGTTATAATCATTATAAAACCATGGTTGAAACCACCAAACCACGCTGTGTACGAAACATGCTAACATGTTATTACCATAAACCGAGATTAACCGTAGTCTTTATAAAGAAAATGATCGAAAATGGTCATGAAAGCGGCCAAACATCAAGGCATAAAACATGGTTAACCAGTGATAAAACACTGAGATCTCAAGGTCAACTAGGGTCTTTGAAACGTGGTCCACAATGTTTTAAACACGGCCATTCATGTTTCTACTCTGTTCATTTCACAGGAATGGTCACCTTTCCGGTGTTATATACTCAACCCTTGACTGGAGGTTGCCGTGGTGTAATGGATAAGGTGTCTGCGTTGCGCCCGGTTGGTCCTGGGTTCAATCCCCACTATGGGAGCGTTCTTTAGATTTCCCCAAAGAAACCAAGTACTGGTTCTTGGCCAAGGAAACGGACTCGAGAGCGTTTTAATAAGCAGGAGGCTTTCGATGCAATCGAGTTAAAATAAATAGGTGTAAACTTACTACTGAGCTGGAGTCCGTAATGTAGGATGTTGCTAGCGAGACCTATTCTGGACCCGGGCATCGGACTTACTGCATCTGATGATATTTTAATCGCCGCCTGACGCAAAATGTTGCAAAATTAGTGAATTAAGCAATACATTGGGACAAAACTATTTGCAATGGTCAAAGATCGCGTTGTTCAAAAAGGTGGCTGATTTCTGGCATAGCGTTCTGTTTTGTTGGAGATTTTTAAGAAGGTCTCCAACCTTCCAATGCAAAAGAATACTATACCATGCAAAAGAACGACACACTTATCATAACAACGCATTGATATCTGCCTGATATAACGTTGCCTTATTATATATTTTTGTATCATACCACAACATTGATATCGGCCTGATATAACGTTACCTGATATATTTTTTATATCATGGTTGACAGGAAGTTCTTATATATGTCAATGTCTGGAGTAACGTGGGATTTGTAATAAAGTCAACAATTTCTATCAACATGAATCATGTTCAACAAAACACTTTGATACCAAGAACGTACATATTTTAATCAATTTTGAAGTCATAAAGCACAAAAACGTTAATTTTTTTAAATGACGTCATCAATGAGACAATAAATCTTAAATATCGATATAGTCATTGCACTCGCAAATGTTGCACAGAAAGTCAAGACAAATGATAACTGTATGCTAATCCTCAACTATTTGAACGAAGGATTTAACACGCTTATGTCAATTTTGACACCATCATCAAAATGTCATTTTCAAAATAATGTCCAAAATGGCGTCTGCATTCTATTTGGTGAAGTGTGTTCTTCGATTAAATTTGTCGCTGCAGTCCCATCCTGATCTCTAATTCAAGACGTTTAGAATAAATGCGGGTCTGCTCTTCTCATTCGTAGTGCAAACAACTTTTTTTTCTCTATGCGATGTTTAAAATAAGCGATTATTCGCGTCGTCTTTTAGAACGCCGTTGCTACATGTATGTCAACGTGTTAAAGCCGGATCAGCAAAATCAGCGGGGATCCGTACATTTTAAATATAATATGGATTATTTTGCAGATTTTAAGGAAAATGTGGTATGATAAACAGAAAAATAGGTTACTGTCCCATCGTTTTGTAATATATTAGGCTCGGCATGAATGAAATAACGGCTCGGCAAGCCTCGCCGTTATATTATTCTTAGCCTCGCCTGATATATTACAAAACGATGGGACAGTAACCTGTTATTCTCTTTATATCATGGTCAACAGGAAGTTCTTATATCAGTCATGTGTGGAGGATGGTCATATTACTCGGAATCAACTATAAAGCGATATTCTTTAGTTAAATCGAATCAGATTCAACAAAAGAAACACTTTGATACCAAGATGTAATATATTTTGAACACAAAATGCAACAAAAACAGCAAAAACATTTTTTACAAAATGAAGCGCGCTTGCCCATGACGTCATTACTATCAAACGACAAAAGTCATATTCTTTCCCGCTAAAACAGCAGCTTTGTAGCGATTTTTTTTCTTTAAAATCGGGGACGTAGAGGTATGATAAACAGAAAAACAGGTTACAACCTGATCTTGTTGTAATACTACCTGATCTTTTTGTAATATATCAGGCTCGGCGCGAATAAAATAACGGCTCGGCAAGCCTCGCCGTTCTATTATTCTAAGCATTACCTGATTTATTACAAAAAGATCAGGCAGTAACCTGTTATTTTCTATATATCCGCTACAGTGAGAAAAATGCGAAGATACCAGACTAAAGATATACTTATTTTGATTCATCTGCTATTTAAGGGTCTTGTCATTCTATTATTTTGGGAGACTTCATATAAATCTCATCTTAAAAAAACCTTCTATGCAAATTTGTGAGGCATTTAAACTGACAATTTTATTTTACTATGTAGGCCTATTGCGCATGAACACTTATTGCCATGTTATAGAGTGATCTACTTAACTGAATCCAAACACTTGTGTCATCAATCAATGTCCAATGTCCGCTAAATCGATACTGTTTGCATGTAAATCTCTATCCGGTTTTGTATTTGTTGACAGCAACAAGCATTACATTTTAATGTTATGGACGAGTTCGATTATAATATTTGTATAACTCTATAGAACCTCACTGAACATTTTATGATAAATAGGTTAATGGAAAACAATTTGCATTTCCAGTAAATAAAATATTAAAGGGGCGTTTTCACAGATTTTGGTATGTATTGAAGCTTGTCATTAAATGCTTTATATTGATAAATTTAAACATGGGACCTAAAAATCTCCAGTAAAAAATAGAATACAATTTAAAAAAGTAACAAAAAAGTAACCCGCAACTGGACTCGAACCACTGACCCCTGGAGTCCTGGAGTAAAAAGTTTCCCGTTTAGACCATTCGACCATCCGTGCTTATGCTATGTCCGAATGCATTTTTTACTTATATCAGCAATCCTCGTAGTTTGCCAAAATAAAACGACAACAACAGAACTGTCCAAATTATTCAATCGTTACGCGTTGCAACGATTTATATTTTTCAGGTTTTCAAATCGTCAAAAGATGCATATAATGGATATTTTAGAGCATGGTTAATGTTCAATATTACCATTTCCTCACAAATATCATAACTAAAACGAAACTTTGTGAATCTGAAACAACGTTTTTTAATTTTGTCAATTTACCAAAACATGAAAAGGCCCCTTTAAAATGTTAATTACAACACATTTCATAGAGGGATTTTGCCCGTGAGTGTCAACTTTTATGTATCAGGGACAACACTTTCTGCCTAAACTGGATTTTTGATGAGCAGAGACTTTCCGTAAACGAAACATACCATAAAAGTGGAAAGTGTCGTCCCTGATTAGCCTGTGTGGGCTGCACATGCTAATCATGAACGACACTACGATCATGCAGTAAACCCCCTTTTCACAGAGCACGGCACATATATTTTTTCTTTTGTTTTCTATAACGTGGTTCTGAGTCATCGGGTTTCAAGCTTTAATACTATTGAACTACCCAACGTGCTTTTGTGAATAACATGTTCACAATGTTCTGTTTAAATATAACATTTGTCCACTTTTGAGACAATATTGGCAACTAGTTTTGCATAATACCTTTTGTCTTTTTTTCAATGCAATTTATAACATAATACTATAGAACAAAAGTTGTATTGTGCCGGGCATTACTATCATATTGGCTTTCAAAACAATTAGAACCTGGTCTGCCTTTTAAGAGCTTCATTACGAATTCATAGGTGGAACATGAATCATACCTTTTGACACTTTTGTCTGAAGAATAATATACGCGTTAACATGACAATGATGAAGTAGAAACAAGTCGGCTGAGACCAAACACTATAACGAATAATTCATGAATGTATTGAAATGTATTGACGGCAGTACTGAAAGTCTAAACCGCTCCCTTTCATTCGTTATTGTGTATTTATTCTAAAGCTGAACATTACGGAGTCGTTGAGATACCGTCATACAGGTTATTCATATAATGAAGTAGTAGGTACCGTCATTATTTTTCGACCGCACTTAAAAAACTTTGTTTTGGTTTTCTGCACATTGTGATGAATAAAATACGCCCTTCATCAATGTTTAGGTATCCCCATGTCACTTGCCGACATGACAACGCGTGTTTGTAAATACCACTTATTTAATTGTTTAAATTACTAAAAGATAATGAATGTTGCAATTTGAACATCGAGTAAAATACCTGCCTGCTATTTAATCCACAGTGGTATGAACCTTTTATCATTAAAATTTAGCTAATATATACTTAACTATTGCTTATTATGATTACCTTAACTATTATTGAATAATATACTATAACGCATCCAAATACTATACAACATCCAATTGGTCAAACTTCAAAATTCGAAAGGGAGTTTGTTGTCGTAGAAAACTAAATTCATATTGTTGTTACAAGCATACACCAATAAAACAATAGCGTTGAATAGCATCGAGAATATCATTGGTACTAAATGAAAGCAAACAATTATTCTCGTAATTGTGTAAACACACAAAATATATGAATTAAGCCGATTTTAGTGATTTCCTAACAAATTTAATTTCAAATCCATTAATACTTACAAATATACATGCCTATTGACACAAAGCAAGCCAATCTTATGGTATACAGATTCCTCGTATAAATGTTCCCATTAATTCCCATTATCTGGTTGTTAAAACATATGTTTGGTGTATGATAAGATTAACGCAAATAAGATTAATTATGCTAAAAATGTTACTGTTTGAAAATTGAGAGTCATTAATATAAGGTGAACATCTAGGTGTCCGAAAAATAAGAGTCTCACAAAATAAATAAAACGAGGACGTACGAAAATTTAGATACTTCGAAAAAATAGTAATATTCATCTTTAACGATTAGCCAACACATTATTAACGAAGATACAAACATTAAATTGTTCAAAAGGTCAATTATAAAACTGCCTCGCCAAAACAATTACTCTGCTTGCATTTGCGATAAATTTGTTACGTGAGCCGCTGTCGTATTATCGTTTCAAGCCATTCAACTTAGTCAACTCTCCCGAAACGTCCCGGCAGAAACAGGCAACCATACATATCAAAACCGCTCTTATCATTGTGTACACAACGGTCTTACTGACCTGTGTGCTAACGCGAAAGGAATTGTGGGTAGCACTTCTTTTACACCTAAAAAGTGAAAGCGAAAGCAGGTCAGGTAATCGTGCTTCTGACAATCTTTATCAATCTTAAAAGAGATTCAAAATCACATTTAAACATAATGAAATAACATTTCTGTAAACGACATTCCGTTTTAAACACACAATAAAAAAACGAGTTTTCTTTCATTATTAACATGTTCATTCCTACGCAGAACTACTTTGGCGGAAGCATAATTTCCCAAACCAGGGGAATGTTATGCGTCTAAGTATATGATGATCAGTTTGTGAAAGCACGTCGCACTGGAATGTCTACGAAGTAAGAAGATGCAGGATTGAATAGGCAACAAACATGGATATGACATTTCTTTTGAAATGTCTTATTGTTTACTGCATAACTTTTATTTTTGTGGATCACTTGACCACAGGTCAACAAGACCCATGCTCCGATTGTACAAGGTTCGAAATGAGGAAGGACTTGTCTTGTCATGTAGTGTTAAAATTTGTAAGAACAACAGATGTGACAACTTGCATGAGGGATTGCACGGACGATTGTCACGGATTGTTATTCAATGAACTTGAAAGAAATTGTACTTTATGCGCATCGGTAAAAATTGAAACTGGAAACCCTGACAAAAAGGCGACGGCGTTTGAAAAGGTACCTTTCAGAGTTAAATTGCTGCGTATTTTTATTCCATTTATATGATTTGGTAGAAATTTATTTATAAAACTGTTCCAGCAGCCAGTCGTGTAATATTGTTTACAGAGACGTTTAAATTTAATTAATATTTTTGTACTAACGATAATAAATTTGATTTAAAATACTTGGTTAAAAGCGAAGAAAAACGAAGATACATTTGGACATTGTTCTCCACTTGCATTTTTATTCTTATTATTTCACGTGATATTATGAACAATTATGCCGAATTTTTTACTTCAGAAGTTGCATATGAACAGATTGTGCTTTTATTCATCGTTGGGCCAACTAAGTTCTCTGAGATTGACTCTCTCATTCGAACACACTGGCTTATTAACGACAAAGTTTAAATATATCTGAACATGCACATGTGGTGTACACATCAACTATCATAAACTATACAATAAGTAATAAAGGGTATTTTTTATGTAATTATACATAATCGATAGTGCTATTTCCGCTAGTTGATATAAACGTTTATTTAGGTAGTTATTTGGAAATTCTCCCGACTTTTAAGATATCTTCTTTTAAAAAGGTTTTAGTTTGCTTAAGATCATGATTTACAGGAACCGATTTTTTTATATGCACTTTTACGTTTGCAATTTTGTTGTTTCTGGAGTCGGAAATGTTGAACATGTTTTCGTACTTCTCAGACAGAAAGCACTGACTTGTTTCGATTTACTTGCGCTTCTTTTTATGACAGCTTAACCGCCAAGTGATTGTTATTGATTTAAGGGTTATTGTGTCAAATTCACGCTGATTTTCGTCAATATTTTCTAATCTGGCCAGCAATTTGCTGAAACCAATCCGACTGTCGTAGGACTGTCGTAGGATTAAATAGCTTAAGTTGTGAAAATCCCCCACACTGTGAAAATCCCCCACACTATCTAAAATCTAAAACATCAGCATAAGAATTCATGGCGAGATTGGTCGGCTGATTGCTATCATTATTTCGACTAAGAACAAAATTCTATTTTACTTCGGTTGATTAGCAATTAAACCAGATCAAAACTGATGTGAATACAACCAATTTCATTTATATTAGATTTCTTAAGTAAAAGTTTATTGGATTTAGAAGTAAAATTACACAAACGCGATTTTTGGTCAGAGGCGTGATCGTTTCACGCATTAAAAGGACCAGTATTGATATTACGTTGACAATACAGTTCGCTCTCCATCTTGGAAGAACCGTTACGCGACAAAAATGTGTGAATGTATTACTTTCTTCGGCAGTTCAAAAAACGAATATTTGTATTGGTTTAATAGTATGAGACCATGGTTAAATTGTGAACGAACCGAAGAGTCTCGATTTGTTTACAATCTGGTTCTTAAAATCTATGTAATTCATTGATGCATTATTTTTATAATATGGCATAGAGTCCCTTATATGTTATTACATTCGTGTTAATTGTTATTTATGGATTTGCAGATAAAGAAAACTGACTTGTCACGACTATTTTACATGCAATATTTTAGCGTTTAAAACTAAATTAACATAGTATTTAACGCTTTTATAATCATATATTAAAACAAGTTGCAGCAATCACTCAATTCAAATAAAAACATCATTAATATCAACCTAATCGGGAATAGCCCCACCAATAACCAACATTAAGAACTATAACATAAATAACGAAACTACTATTAGATTTAGAACATCAAAACATATTTCCAAACACGAAAGCAAAAGGCAAATATACAAAAAACTCTAACGACAAACTGATAGTGTGTGTGCGCGCATAATTGTATTTCCTCGGTAAAATATTACATATACACATACAAGCATGTTATATACAGATAATTTTAATTACATATATTTGATGGGTACATAAATTAAGTTGTAAGTATGTATATCTTTTATCTGTAATATATTGCAAGTCAGAAAGTTAATTTAGTGCTGCATTGCATTGTGTAATATTAATGAATATTACATATCGTTACTATAAATAATAATACAATAGCGTTGTAAGCGGGCCGTTATTCGTATCTAACGTGCCAATATAAATTATAGCGACCCGCTTTGCCGGGCCGATTTTTCATATCTGAAAAGAATCGGATCACGCGGCTTAAACTGAACAAAATGGCGTTTACATTAAGTTTTAGCCTACGTGGAGCAATAAAATGGATGCCACATTTCAACGAAAGAATCGAACATAATTATAATGACACGTTGCACAAATTTTGATAGTACTATTATCGACTGAAACTGAAACTCTGCTGTTTATTCGATTGATGCCTATATCATGTCTGACAATGGCACATATACCGTTTAATATCCAGGACAAACAGTTTAAAAATATTTCATTTTGGGGTCGTAATTCATGTTTTCAATCCGGATATCTTTAGGGCTGGAAAAAAATGGGTATGACAAATTTTGGGTACGAACTTTTTTTATTAGGAAAGATGGAGTACCTGTAAGTATACCGGGGTACCCAAAAGTATTATTGGAAAATCGGTGTACGGTGAAGTATACTTCAAAGTACCCAGGGTTCGGGGAAGTAGTACCCGTGGGGAACTTGACCCATTCAGCCATAATGGTTCGATTCAAGTGAGGACAAGAATGTAAATGGTTTTCCCCATCTTCTATCAATTTAGCTATATAACGAATAAGAGTCCCTTTTAATTATTATTACCGTACATTTTCTATTTCATTGTGTAGATCAATAAATTGGTCTTCAAAGTTTCATTTACCGATGTTTGAAGTCGATCACTTTCTTTAATGAAATTATATTTCCCTTGTGAAGTGAGCTATATGATGAGAACTACACAGTTTTTCGTCTAATTTCCATAATAAATGTTTCTAGGAATAATTGGAAGACCGAATATGATTTGGTAATTTGTAAAAACTTTGCCGCAGCTCATATCATTTCCAAACAATTATGATATTCTTAGAAAATTGGTTAATAGACCAGCCTTTTCAGCACAGGTGTATAGGGATAAAAGTTCATAATGTAAATTATCTTTAACCCACTAGGTAAGGATTAATCATAAACTCCGGTGTATTCAAATTTAGCATATTTTACATCAGTTGTAAAGCTTCAAACATTTATAGTTAATCTTTAGGTATGCCTCCAAATGATACTTACGATTCATACTCCTCTAGCTTTGTAGCCAATACTGCACAGTTATCTAATGGAAGTTATGTAGCAGTTTTAAATTTATTTATCGTTTGATATTAAAGTACAGTTAAATGTACCCCAAGCCCCTTTGATTACGTTTTGCAACCAGCAATACCAGTATGTCTGGAAGTATTGATAGATTACAAATCACTTTTGCCAATCTTTACAATTACTACAAAATATTCCTTTTCGTAATTATTTAAAATATTGATTACATTTTAACAAATAATCACAATCCAATGTTTGTAAATCATTTGACACCGATCAATAAAATGTTATATACTAATTTAATCATTTTTAATCGATTAATTTTGAATAATCAATTAATAATCAGTGATTAATTATTTTTTTAATAATTAATCAACGAATATAACAATAACATGATGATGTTGAACATTACTATAATTTCAATATTAAAATAAGTAAATTTTTTATGCCCCCGGTAGGGTGGCATAATGCAGTTGAACTGTCCATCAGTCAGTATGTCAGTATGTCAGTATGTGTGTGTGTGTATGTCAGTCTGTCCGTCCGTCCGAAAAAAAGCTTTAACGTTTGCCATAACTTTTGCATTATTGAAGATAGAAACTTGATATTTGGCATGCGTGTGTACCTCATGGAGCTGAACATTTTGAGTGGTAAAAGGTTAAGGTCAAGGTCATCCTTCAAGGTAAAATGTCAAATATATGGCGTCTGTCCGTCCGAAAACTTTAACATCGGCCACAACATCTTCAATATTGAAGATAGCAGCTTGATATTTTGCATGCATGTGTATCTCATGAAGCTGCACATTTTGAGTGGTGGAAGTTCAAGGTCAAGGTCATCCTTCAAAGTCAAAGGTCAATTTTTTTTCAAAGCGTCGTTCACAGAAGCTGCACATTTTGAGTGGTGGAAGTTCAAGGTCAAGGTCATCCTTCAAGTTCAAGGTCATCGTTCAAGGTCAAAGGTCAATTTTTTTTCAAAGCGGCGTTATCATGAAGCTTCACATTTTGAGTGGTGGAAGTTCAAGGTCAAGGTCATCCTTCAAGGTCAATAGTCGAAACATTTTTTTTTTCAAAGTGTCGTTCTCATGAAGCTCCACATTTTGGTTGGTGGAAATTCAAGGTCAAGGTCATTCTTCAAGGTCAAAGGTTAATTATTTTTTTCAAAGCGGCGCAATAGGGGGCATTGTGTTTCTGATGAACACATATTTTGTTTTTAAATAAATTAATTCGTTGTTTACTGTTTCCTATATTTTAAGTAATCTTGATGCCACATCGTTTAAGCAATAAGTCATAGAGCCGTTTGCTATACATTGTTTTAATAATTGTCTGTAGTACTGCGTTGCTAACTAATAAAAATAGTGAAAGCGTTGATTTTAATTGTAATGGTTTATTAAAAAGTGTAAATGTATGAAATTGAAATGCAAACTTGTGTATGTTTTTAATTATGATAATTTTAGTTTTATGTTAACATTTGTGTTTTTTATTAATAAAGGTCAAGAAAAAATGTGGTTACCAGACTCCATCTGATTCTACGAAAACTTCGCAAAAATGTGAGTTATCGTCAATATTTTCAGAAATGTGTCGCACAGATGGTATATTTCATTTATTAAGCAAATGAGATACATTCGGTAAATGTTTTGTGGTATTTTAGCTCTGTGCAATAAAACTTGATATATATATGGCAAACAGGTTGTCCATTTATATGCTGAAATACAAAATTTTGCAGCGGCCGTTTTTAGTAACATCTAACCAATCAAGCTACAAACAATGGCTCACAGATATTGATATATTAAGATATTGTTTTTCATCACACATGTACCAGCGTTATCTAATGGTACAGTATAAAGGTAATGCACATGTTCATTGAAAGGTGATTCCAACCGACTCTATAACTGCGTAAACAAACACTACATAATTGACCTTCAAAGGATGCTATAGTCCTCGTGAAACCAAATAGCAATTGTCAGATGTGAAAATTCCAATAGTCGAAAAAACGACATATTTTACAAATAAACATTATAAATGAACTAATATTAAACGTTCCGAAATGTTTATATAATCGATCAGTATATCCCAACTAATTATCATTATATCAACTCATTCACATTGCAAATATGTAAATATTCAATAAATGCAAGTATTTGTCTCCAGTACAAAGGAACATATTTCCCTTATAGTTTTAAACATGTTAAACAATACATACACACATGCATGTTGCAATAATTTGAAAGTAATTTATATTATACGTTTAAATCGTGTCATAAAAGAAGAAGAATTAATGAATAGATTATTTCGGAAATAATGAAGACCATATTGTGACAACATACCAGTAGTGTTTAGTGCTTGAGACCCACGCCCAATTCTGTTTATCCATTTGTACTTTTTACATATGCTAAATCAGATTAAGAAATAAACTTAAAACAGAGATTTAGAACATACACATAACATAAACTATACTGAAAACGATTGCATATACAATATTGGTCCGCTGTAATAGCTACTAATATTATGTAACCCACACCATCCTTCATTGTAAACACACATTGAATGATTATTTCTGTTTGTGGTTGTGTAAATAAAAGTATTCAAATTATAATATGGCTAAACACGTCTTAATGTAGGAATATGTTTGAAATCAGTACCTTTAAAATTTTAAACAAAACTTTGCTGTCTATGGAAACTGTTCCGTTATAGTGTGCCCTCCGTTCGAGAACAAAAAGAACGGGAAAGTGGTTGGAGAATCTCTGCTTGAAGGTGCCACTAAGAATTTGACCTGCCACCCCGGATACAGTCCTCGAGACAGAAATAACGTTGTGAGCCAATGTAAAAATAGCCAATGGACGAAAATTACGGAGTGTGCTATAGGTATCATTTGTGAATGTTAGGTTTTTAATTTTATGAAAGTGAATTTTTTATTTGAATTTCCTTCACCATGACCAAGTAAATTTCCACTATTTGATGAAGAGGTCCGATCATAATCTTCTAAAAGCATTTGCAACTTAAATATTATATCGTTACGCAAATTATTAAACCTTTACATTCATTTAAGTAAACACTGATTTTGACAGGAACAAAAGATACCGTTTTGGGGTTGAGTAAATGCGCAACGCGTTGTTTATTACGAAACTAGAAACTGATTAAGACAAATATCGCATCAGCCTATTCCTTGTGTACATAGTTCACACAAGCCTATAAAAGTGATCTTACAAAATAGTGAAAACATTTTAATTATATATCAAATGCCGACCATAAATACATTCAAATAATACCATTCGGCTTAAATAGCATACCGATGCTCTGTTCCCTACATTAACCTAAGCACTTTATGCCGCTAATATGGTCATTTTACTATTGGTTAAATTGTGTGTGTCTTTATGATAAATTATTCATTTCTAAAATATTTCAACGCACATTCCAATTAAGACATATTTCTAGATAATTGCCCTCTTTTGATTTTTTTATTCGCTGTCTTTGGAAATTGTTCATTTGTAGTGTGCCCTACTTTTGAGAACATCAACAACGGGAAAGTTGAAGGAGACACTCTGTTCGAAGGTGCAACTAGAAATTTGACTTGCAATCCCGGATACAGTCCCCGAGACAGCAATGCTGTATTGAGTCTTTGTCAAAATGGCCAATGGACAAAAAAAACGGAATGTATTAAAGGTATCACTTATAAAATTAAATGTTTTTGTACAGTTGGTATTGTTTTATTTTAATTTCCATCACCATGTCAAAGTATTACCACCAGTTGTCGAAAAGGCCAGAGTGTAATTTTGTTAGAGCATTTACATTTTGAATATAATATACGTACTCATATATTCAACCTTTACAATTATATTTATTAAAACAACGACCTTGACAGAAACAAAACCTACCGCTATGCTTACAATTATTTTGCAACTAGGAACTGCTGAAGACAAATATCGAATCATGTGAATCCATCTGAACTTAAAATGTATTTACTAAACAGACAAGAAGTTTACTTTCAAACAAACTGTAATAACATGTGGATTAGATATCAACCTGAAATGTTTACAATACTAGTCCGTTTTAATAGTTTAACGATGCTCTGTTTTCAACACAAGCCCCAGCAGTCGGCTAATATGGTCAGTTTAACTCTTTGCTAAATTATCCGTGCTGTTGATAAAATTAATTTAAGTAAAAATATGGCAACGCACGTGTCAATTATAGCACAGTTGTGAGACTACTGTCCCTCTTTGAAAACACAAGTGTTGTATATACGCTGTCTTTGGGAACTGCTCATTTTGTAGACTGCCCTCCTTTTGAGAACAACAGCAAAGGGAACGTTACAGGAGACTCTCTGGTTGAAGGTGCAACTAGAAATTTGACTTGCGACATCGGATACAGTCCCCGAGACGGCAATATCGTAGTCAGCCGATGTCAAAATGCTCATTGGACATCCATAACGGAATGTGTTAGAGGTAGCATTTGTGAAATCTAAACATTCGTTTGTTAAAAAGTGTATATATGATATAAATTTAAATCATTATTACCAATTAAATTTCCATCAACTGTCGAACAGATCAGATGGTGATCGTCTAAAAGAATTTGCAACTTCAATATTATATTGTTACTCTAAATTGTAAACCTCTCCCTTAATATAACCAAAACACTTATTTAGACAGGACCAAAAGCTACCGTTTTTTGGATGAATATATGCGCTACGCGTTTATTTATTTTGCAACAACAAACTGCTGGACACAATTATCGAATCATGTAAATCGGTCTGTTCTTAATACATATTTCAAATGGCACTAAGAAGTTAAATCAAAACAAATAGTTTTGACATCAATTTAATATAACAATACCAAACATACCGACCATTAATGAATTAAAATAATATTATCCCGCTTTAATAGTTCACTTATGCTCTGTTCACAACACTAGCCCCAGCACTGAATGCAGCTTACAATTATCATTTCGACTCTGTGTTATATTGCCTGTGTTTTTATGATAAAAACTATTCAATTACAAAATATGGCAATACTCCTGTCTATTATCATGGTACAGTTTTGGGATCATGTTCTACCAACAGAAAAACAATTGTTTATATGCTTTCTTTGGAATATGTAACTTTCTATGATTGTTTGTACAGTTGTTATTGTTTGATTTTAATTTCCATCACCATGTCGAAGTATTACCACCAATTGTCGAAAAGTCCAGATCGTAATTTTGTTAGAGCATTTACATTTTAATATAATATCTGTACGCATATATTTAACCTTTACATTTATTTTCATTAAAATATCGACCTTGACAGGAACAAAAGCTACCGTTTTGCGTTATGCTTACATTTATTTTGCAACTAGGAACTGCTGAAGACAAATATCGAATCATGGGAATCCATCTGAACTTAAAATGTATTAAAACACAGACAATAAGATTACTTTCAAACACACTGTTATATCATGTAGATTAGATATCAACCTGAAATGCTTACAATACTACTCTGTTTTAATAGTTTAATGATGCTCTGTTTTCAACACAAGCCCCAGCAGTCGGCTAATATGGTCAGTTTTTCTCTTTGTTAAATTATCCGTGCTGTTGATACAACGTATTCAATGTATGAATATGGCAACATAAGTTTCATTATAGCACTGTTTTAAGACTATTGCCATCCTTTAAAAACACGAGTGTTGTTTATATGCTGTCTTTGGAAACTGTTCCTTTTGTAGTCTGCCCTCCTTTTGAGAACAACAGCAAAGGGAACGTTACAGGGGACTCTCTGTTTGAAGGTGCAACTAGAAATTTGACTTGCGACACCGGATACAGTCCTCGAGACGACACTATCGTAGTCAGCCAATGTCAAAATGGTCATTGGACGAATATAACGGAATGTGTTAAAGGTAGCATTTGTGAAATTGACATATTTGTTTGTTAAAAAGTCTACATATGATTTAAATTTCCATTAGTATAACCAAGTAAATTTCCATCAACTGTCGAACAGTTAAGATGATGATCGTCTAAAAGAATTTGCAATTTCAATATTATATTGTTACTCTAAATTGTAAACCTCTCCCTTAATATAATCAAAACACTTATTTAGACAGGACCAAAAGCTACCGTTTTGTGGATGAATATATGCGCTACGCGTTAATTTATTTGGCAACTACAAACGGCTGGAGACAATTATCGAATCATGTTAATTGATCTGTTCTTAATACATATTTCAAATGACACTAAGAAGTTAAAACAAAACAATTGTCTTGATATCAACATAATATAAAAATACCAAACATACCGACCATAAATGAATTAAAATAATATTATCCCGCTTTAATAGTTCACTTATGCTCTGTTCACAACACTAGCCCCAGCACTGAATGCAGCTTACAGTGATCATTTCGACTCTGTGTTATATTGCCTGTGCTTTTATGATAAAAACTATTCAATTACAAAATATGTCAACACTCTTGTCTATTATCATGGTACAGTTTTGGGATCATGTTCTACCCATAGAAAAACAATTTATATATGCTTTCTTTGGAATATGTAACTTTCTATGTTTGTTTGTACAGTTGTTATTGTTTGATTTTCCATCACCATGTCGGTGTCTATTGTAGTCTGCCCTCCTTTTGAGAACAACAGCAAAGGGAACGTTACAGGAGACTCTCTGTTTGAAGGTGCAACTAGAAATTTGACTTGCGACGCCGGATACAGTCCCCGAGACGACCATATCATAGTCAGCCAATGTCAAAATGGTCATTGGACGAATATAACGGAATGTGTTAAAGGTAGCATTTGTGAAATTGACATATTTGTTTGTTAAAAAGTCTACATATGATTTAAATTTCCATTAGTATAACCAAGTAAATTTCCATCAACTGTCGAACAGTTAAGATGATGATCGTCTAAAAGAATTTGCAATTTCAATATTATATTGTTACTCTAAATTGTAAACCTCTCCCTTAATATAATCAAAACACTTATTTAGACAGGTCCAAAAGCTACCGTTTTGTGGATGAATATATGCGCTACGCGTTAATTTATTTGGCAACTACAAACGGCTGGAGACAATTATCGAATCATGTTAATTGATCTGTTCTTAATACATATTTCAAATGACACTAAGAAGTTAAAACAAAACAAATGTCTTGATATCAACATAATATAAAAATACCAAACATACCGACCATTAATGAATTAAAATAATATTATCCCGCTTTAATAGTTCACTTATGCTCTGTTCACAACACTAGCCCCAGCACTGAATGCAGCTTACAGTGATCATTTCGACTCTGTGTTATATTGCCTGTGCTTTTATGATAAAAACTATTCAATTACAAAATATGTCAACACTCTTGTCTATTATCATGGTACAGTTTTGGGATCATGTTCTACCCATAGAAAAACAATTTATATATGCTTTCTTTGGGATATGTAACTTTCTATGTTTGTTTGTACAGTTGTTATTGTTTGATTTTCCATCATCATGTCGGTGTCTATTGTAGTCTGCCCTCCTTTTGAGAACAACAGCAAAGGGAACGTTACAGGAGACTCTCTGTTTGAAGGTGCAACTAGAAATTTGACTTGCGACGCCGGATACAGTCCCCGAGACGACAAAATCCTAGTCAGCCGATGTCAAAATGGTCACTGGACGAATATAACGGAATGTGTTCAAGGTATCATTAATGCATGTTAAATATTTGTTCGTAAAGTAGTCGTAAAATGTTTGATTTTAATTTTCATGACCATTGCAAATTATATTTCTACCAGTTTTCGAAAAGGTCATATCCTAATTTTGTAAAAGCATTTACAACTTAAAAAGTATATCTTTACTCAACAAATTACATCAACATTCCTGAAATTAAAATACCGACTTTGACAGCAACAAAAGCTACCGTCTTGGGATTGATTAAATGCACTAGGAGTAAATTTAATTTGCAACTAGAACTTGCTGGAGACAAATATCGCTTCAGTTTTGCTTAATACATATATCAAATAAGGCTTAGAAATTAACTTCACAACAAAAAGTTATAACATATACATTATATAAAAAAGAATGGGAATTAATAACATAAATACTTGCCCGCTTTACTTGCTTACCGATGCTCTGTTCCAATCTCTAGCCACGGCAGCCAATATATCGTAAATGGTCATTTTACTCTTTATTAAAGTACCAGTGATTTTATGAGAAAAAGTATTCCATTTTTAGCTCATCTATTTCTTGAAAAAAAGTATGAGCTATTGTCATCACCTTGGCGTCGGCGTCTGCGTCGGCGTATGCGTCGGCGTCCGGTTAAGTTTTGTGTTTAGGTCCACTTTTCTCATAAAGTATCAAAGCTATTGCATTCAAACTTGGTACACTTACTAACTATCAGTAGGGGACTGGGAAGGCAAAGTAAGATAACTCTGGCGTGCATTTTGACAGAATTATGTGCCCTTTTTATACTTAGAAAATTGAAAATTTGGTTAAGTTTTCTGTTTAGGTCCACTTTATTCCTAAAGTATCAAAGCTATTGCTTTCATACTTGCGACACTTACTTACTATCATAAGTGGACTGTGCAGGCAAAGTTATGTACCTTCGACTGGCATTTTGACAGAATTTTGGCCCCTTTATACTTTAAAAATTGAACATTTTGTTAAGTTTTGTGTTTTGGGCCGCTTTACTGCTTAAGTATCATAGCTATTGCTTTCAGACTTGGAACACTCACAAACTATCATAAGGGGACTGTACGGAACAAGTTGCATAAATCTGGTTGTCATTTTGACGGAATTATGGCCCTTTTTTGACTTAGTAACTTTGAATATATGGTTAAATTTTGTGTTTACATCCACTTTACTTCTAAAGTATCAAGGCTATTGCTTTCAAACTTCAAATACTTTCATACTATAATGAGGGAACTGTACCTGGCAAGTTGAAATTTACCTTGACCTTTGAATTACATTGACTCTCAAGGTCAAATAATTAAATTTTCTAAAAATTGCCATGATTTCGTTATTTATAATCAGATTTGACTGATACTTTGACAAAACAACTCTTACATGCTATACTACAATAGAATCCACCCAAACCACCCCCCCCCATTTTTTTTAATTTTATTTTGTTTTTGCATTTTTATTTCTTATTGTTGGAAGAAAATGTAATAAATGACCACACCCCCACACTATACACCCCTCTCCACCCCACCCATCCATATTTTTTTTATTGAAGTATTGAGATAGTTCCCTTCACCTTTAAAAAGAAAAAAAAAGAGCGGTCTGTACCCACAAGGCGGTGCTCTTGTATAAATATTGCAACAAACGTATTAATTATGACATAGATGTTTTATCATGTTTGTATTAATCATTAACTAATCAAAAGGTATTAATCTTACATTACAACAATTGTTATTGCAAATATAAATGCCAATTGTATAAAGAAATATGCTCGAACGAATTAACTTATGCTTTACTTTGGTATTACAATGCAATATTGTCATGTTGATGAAGTGCTAGTAAGCTGTCTTTTACAGATTTAAGAATAACATTTTGAATACAATGAATACAATATAATGTTATATGTTTGTTATTGTTGCTCAGTGAAAGACTGCACCGAGCTACTAAACAGAGATTCCACAAAGCTAAGCGGTGTGTACACCATCATCACCCCTGTCACTCACACCAAGGTACAGGTGTTCTGCGACATGGAGAAGGATGGGGGAGGCTGGACGGTAGTATCATTCTTATCTAAAATACAATATCACCATGTTATTTATTTCACACCAAGATACGGCTGTAATGTGACATGGAGATTTATGAAGAAAGATCGTCGACTTGTTTCATACATACACTAATTTCGATTCACAAACGATCGTAATATCGCAGTGGCTAAGTTTATGTTATATCTTTATGGCATGTTGTTGCCTTGTTGGGTTCAACATGCACAAAATCCATGTTTTGCATATATAGCGCTTTTCATGTGATGTCAATTGTCAACCCGACCGCACAACTTTAAAAACAATACCTTACATGTATGAAAAGATAACGTTGTTTGTAAAAATAAAATGTTTAGAAATCTTGACTATTCAACTAAACATATTCACCTTTAAAACCACACAAGGAGTGTTTACTGGTAGAGGATGGATCAGGCATTGATATTATGAAAAATAACTCAACTCATTCAAAAACATCTATTTTCGTTTTGTCATGTCGGCGTGTTGGCGACCTTCAAAAGCGCAAACGCTCAAAAACGACATAGTGAGAGAGCCAGTCGTCCACTACACGTACGTTTAAGTCACAAGGTCAAACCAAATTCATGTACATTCCTTTGCCCATTATATTGCGCTGTTGACATTCGAGTTTTTTGATATAGCAAATGTTTATAACGACAAAATGTACGCCGATAAAAGTCATTAAGTATTTAATGTTCTTAAGTTATAGCTTGTTGGCACAAACCGCCATCATGCGACTTCACGAAAGGACTCCATATATCTGTATTTAGTATTGACGAACTCACACAAAATCGAACCCTATAACTGAAGGTTTGATTAATCTTTACATTCACAATAAACACATGAATTTCTGCAACTTGCGATTTTCAAAATTTTAGGATTTTGAAGCCGAAGCGGAATGTTGGGGCATCTGTGTCCTCAGCTCACATGTGCATATGATAAAAAGTATATTCGCACATACATATAACAGTAATCAATTGAATTGCTGCTATTAATATCTGTATAACGCTTAAATTAGGCTTAAATTTAGTTGGATAAACACTCAATAATTTGTGTTTAAACAATGTGTTATGCTGTGGTATATGTATAACCTTATTTTCGGAAGAATTGGGATTGATTAAAAAAAGTCAGTCATTTGTCCCTCAGTCGTATTTTGGTGCCACGCGAATCTTATTATTGCTTGTTTATTTATGAATTGTTTCAATTCATTGACAAACGTGTGATCTTATGCACCTGCATGTTTTAATTATGTTTTTTTGTTTATAAACGGGGGATATTGGGCTTTTAAAAAAGACATTGTTTAGCTCGTGTCTCGTGCCGTACTGAAAAATATACTGCTCTTAAAAGAAATAAAGCCTGTACAAACATTTTGACCAGCATGGTAACTGGTTTAAATTTTGAATTTTTTAATCTTTGCAAATTGTGTCTATTTAATTTTGGCTGTCTAGCAGCTGTAACGTTGTTGTGTATTAAACATAATCTAATTAATTTTAAGGTCTACTAACACTACATAGAAGAGCGATAGTTACATTTACGTTTTGATTAGAACGCTGTGTATATCTTCCAATACAATCTATTTTAAACAAGAATACATAATTGCAGTTTCTTTAAAAACAAATTCTTTTGTTCCCTAAATACAATGTTTCTTTAAAATTTGGTAAATTATTGAAATTAAAACGACCGTCTATCTTCAATAACTATATCAAACTGGTTTGACAAAGGTAAAGATGTCTAAATGAGTGCAAATGGATGCAAATAATAACTGTTGTCATATGGTACCATATGTCTTATCGGAAGGAGATAATATGATCAATACTTATATACGCTTGTTCAGTGGTCTGTACCTATTCTATTTTGACTTTTCAAAGTTGAAGTTTCAATTTGTTACATGAGAACCTTTCATGTCTTGAGATTAAATTATGGTCATCGGTTATATTGCTCAGTTGATAACGGCGTAAAATAATCGAATCAATTTTACAGTTTTTGTGTCGTAGTTGGAAGAGCAATATTTAATAGTGTTTCAAGTTTTTACAGTTGCAATTGAGAATATTAATTATTTTATACATCCAGACTGCAACATAGCGTATGAGATGTACCTCAGGTTAACAAAAACACATGTTTAATAGTTGTGTAGTGTTGGTTTTTTACGATCAACAATAGATGACGAGGTGTATCTGACAATTGTTGTTCTTTCATCGTGCTCAAGGTAGCATCTCATCCTTCAGTTGCTAATTGTAATTTAATCGAAATATATTCTTTTCTAGCGAAGTTTTATTTGAATTGTGATGTTTTGGTTTAACAATGATTTACACTCGATTGTTTTATTAAACTTTTTTGGCCCAAATTGAGCTTTGGTTGACATTAAACCTGTTTTTAATCCCAAATGCTATGATGTGTATTAACTCTAAGGTGTTGTGTTCAGTCTGTTGCAGTTACTTGTTTTTCCTTTGTCAATGTATAAATGTATGCCATTTGGTAAGCTGCCTAAAATCAAGTACGTTCTTGTAATGTTAATAATGATCTCCTGATAATAAATATGATGCTTCACTTAACATATTAATGAAATTATGGCCCCTTTTAGCAAAATAAGGATATTAAGCATTGCATTTGTCGTACTTATGTGCGTCCCGAAGCTTGTATTTTGAACGCCGTTTTAACTCAAAAAGGGATCTTGCCTAAACTTTCACAGTTAAATGACCATAATGTGTTATGACCCTTAAGAAAGGAATTTCGGATGCGATGAGTTTTAGCAGAATTAGGGTCCTGTGTATGTGTTTCCACATTATAATATTTAGCCTCTTGAAGATTGTGTGTTTAACTTGTCTTTAACAATTGTGTGTATCTCGCTCACAAGTTTACAGGTGGATAACATTTATGAGCTGATGACTGTGAAGGAATTTTGATGGCAACGTAGTTTGGCATAATGATGTCCCTTTGCATGTTTTCTACTCAAGAATATACATGTATATTTCTTATGTTTTCAACTTTCAACTCCACGGTTGATCTCGCTATTACTCTCAAGGTTGAATAACGTGTATGTGTAGAAAAAAAGTAATTGTGGCTGCAATTTAAGAATGGGGATGGATTCACAAATTTCGGTACATTAGTCTCTCAGTCGTATTTTGGTGGCACGCTTTACTTGAAATGTATTGTTTCTTTATTGATGATATTATGCACATTCATATTTTAATTATGCTATTTTGTTTAAACAAGGAAATGTGGGCTTAAAACAGGAACTTGTTGAGCTCGTGTCTCGAAATAAACTCGCTATATATATATATATATATATATATATATATATATATATACCAATATATAGTGCCAGTTACGCGGTCTCGGTAGTTTTCAGACTGTACTTACGAGGTCAATATAAAAAACGGGGTCTATATACAACCCCGCATTCTAGGCTCCTTTAATTACTATGAGGGGGGTGTAGGGGAGGTAATGCAATCAAATGTCACAATAAGGTCTTAAATCGAAAACCACAATCACGTCTGAAATTGAAATTGTATATACCTCGCAAATAAGTTCGCTATATATTTCCTTGTATAAGACGTTAAATAAATGGCGTGTTCATAAATAACAATATATAAGGTACCCTTATATACCTTAATTCGTGTTAATATCGGATAAAAAAGGGTATGGAGATACACGTGTTTAAAGTGGGAACCCCATGACCTATTTCTAAATCAGAGACCCCGTAACTGGTCATATGTGTGAATATATATATATATATATATATATATATATATATATATATATATATATATATATTCTGCTCTTAAAAGTAATAAAATGTAAACAAACATTACCCAGCATGTTAACTTGCACACACTGCATACATGTAGTTTGGTTAGTTATTTTTTGTGACATGTACACAACACACACGGCATGAGTTTCTTAATAATATGTATCTTTTATATGTTTACACATGGTTATCCCTATGATCATTTTTTGGCGTTGTTCTTAAATATGACCTTTCATGTGTGGAGATATAAAAACAATTTCATCGGTTGAATTGCGCGCTCAGTCGATAACAGCATACACTAATCAAATCGAGTTTACGTTTTCAGTGTCGAAGTTAGAAGAGTCCAAATTTAAAAGCGTTACATGCACTATCTGGGTTGGCATGAATATCATTATTTATTTTATACATTTAGACTGCAAAAAAACGTATGCGATTTAACTCCGTTTTATAAATACACATGTATTATAGTTGTGCGCTGTTGGCTTTTTACAATCAACAATGTATGACGAGATTTATCGGACAATTGTTTGTCTTTGATCGCGCTCTGTTAAGCATCTGACCATCAAGTATTTTATTGTTATTTCATCGATACATATTCTCGTCTAGCGAAATTTGATTTGAATTAAAATGTTATTGTGTTAGATAGATTAATAGATAGTTGTTGAGTCCAGTTTTTGTCCCGTGCCAATGTAAACATGTATGCCAGTAGGTTAGCTTCCTAAAAAAGTACGTTCTTGTAATGTATATAATGATCTCCTACTAATACAGATGATGTTTCACTTAACATATTTCTGACATTATGGCCAATTGGGAAAAGAAAGAAATAACGCATCACACTTGTCCATCCTTCCGTACTTAAGTGCGTCCCGAAGATTGTATTTTGAAATCCTCTTTAACTTACATATACATCTCGCTTAAACTTTAACAGGTAAATGACCTTAATGTGTTAATGGCCTTTCAGAAAGGACTTTCGGATGAAACAAGTTTAAGCACAATAATGGTCTTTTGAATTATGTTATTCCATAATATACTATATAGTTTCTTAAAGATAGTTTGAAAACCTTTATTTCAGTTTTATAGTTTTACACAAATATTGCTGCTAGAGTTATTTATTTAAAAAAAGACCAACAACTCGCACACCTGTGTATCGAGGTATCTTGTTAAAACGTGTTTGATATCATGATGTATGCAAACGAAGAGGAAATTGTGTATTCTGCTTGTGTTACCCGTTTCAGAAATATATCGCATCTAGATATATATAGATAGATTCACGTGTTCACCCGGATATGTTGGTGCATTTATTTCTCGCCTTTAGTTTGATCTCTATACATAATTGTAATGTTGGGGCATAATTGTGCACATATCTAGTAATTGTTAAGTCCGCGTTTCAGAAAGCTTGATCAAGCTGCTGCAATTGTTGGATTAATGTGCGTTCGTGCGTTCATTGTACGTGTGTCCGGACTGTAACTTCAACATTTGTTATTAAATGTGAAAATAATCACTAATATTAACTATCACAAGACGCCGTTTCGAGAGTGATAACCGAATCGCCAGCTGAAATTCAAGGTCGAACTTTGCAGGTTTGAAGGTCACCCTTAGAGAACAAATGTCGAATTTGAGCATTATAAAGCAGGGAGAAAGGGAAGATTTTGGACATTCAGCTTTTTCGGTCCGTAACATTATTATTCAAAATTCAACTATAATTATACTTTCCACGCATGTTCCCCATGAGATGGCTTATCGCGTGTAAGACCCGTCTCACTTGCTCAAAATAAAAGATACATTTAGAGGTTAAATGTCAAATTTTGTCATAATAAAAAATCAAACAAAAATCATTTATAGACAACCTTTTCAAAATCCGGCCATTAAGTGTTAAATTTGTTGTATTGATCTTTTTATTATTGCAAATGAGTCCATGATCTTTTTATTATTGCAAATGAGCCCAATAATTGTTGTTTTGAGCTTTTATTTATTCAATGGCATGCACTTAAATAACACGATCTCTGAACAAGTCCGTTTAAAGTTCAGCTCCTATCAGAATGAAGTATCACGAGTAATGCATCGATATTTTGTTATTGACAAACTGTATGCTTGAAATATCCAAATATTTTGATCTTGTTTAAGTCACGGCCTTTAATCAAGCGCACAACCTCTTTTTGAGATGCATTAATACATGAGCCAAAGCAACTTCCGAGGTGGCGCTCGGGCCCGGATGTTTTGAAATTTCATGGATAATTTTACAGAGTGATTAGGTTATTTATGTTTTTTTTCAACATATTTTGCATTATTTTTAAAATCGGGCAATGTAGTGCAATTCAATGAAAATGAATTCAACTAAAAATGTACAGAAACATACATTCTCAACCCATTTCAAAACAACTTATTTAAAAACGTGAGAACCTTTATTAGTTGTGTCACGATAAATAGCATTGGCCTATGTATCAATGCATCTCAAAAAGAGGCGGCGCACGTGATCAACGGCCGTGAAAGTACAATAGCTCACGTGTGTATGGTCAATCTTTTAACTTCCAGATAGACCATTACGGCGGATATAAAAACGGATATACGATGGTTAAACTATTAAAATTGAACTATTCAATGATGAAGTCATAATCAATAATAAAGCGAAAGTGGAAATTAAAGGTTGTTTATAAAGTGATATTGAATTTAGGAAAAACTCACTACATATACATGTTGTGGATATAATCACTTTACCATGTCATTATTCTATAATGTAGGGACTGTTCATTGCAACCTGCTGTATTCATTTACATTTTCAATTCATTTTTAGTATATGGTTTTCATTCCCGATTGGGGTGTTTTGTAGGTCTTTCAAAAGCGGTTTGATGGCAGTGAAGATTTTTATCGGAACTTTAATGACTATGAAAAGGGCTTCGGAACTGTTTACGCAGAACACTGGCTGGGTATGTAAGATTGGCTTTGAAAAATAAGTTCTGATATACGCATAGTAATTTGTGTCAACGTTTTGATGATGTTTTTAGATTGTAGGTGTTTGTTCATATATATATATGCAGGGGCGTTCCTGAGGCTATTTCAGCTATACGCACGATCGAGCAGCTGGGGTATAGGTGCGGGAGAGGGTCTCCGTCTGCTGCTGGGGAGATTTGGGGGCCTCCCCAAGCAAATTTTGGAAAATTCATCGCAGATGATGCGTTTTGGTGTTATCTTTCAGCCACGTTTTGGCAATTTTATTCATCAATTTCTTGCTTGAAAAAGACCGATAAAAGGAAATGTTTTACTAAACATGGTCAAAAGCAAATATACTTTCGATCATAATTTATTTGCTAAGTTTAAATGTCAATGCTTAAAATCAAGAAGCCTTATTGCGAGGGAGAATGGATCCGTAGTTGCATAGGTTTGCGAGGGTGTTCAACTCTATTGCTGGCGGGAGTATGGGGTCCTCCCCTAGAACGTTTTGGAAATTTCTTTGCAGAAGGTGTCATTATGTGTTGTATTTCAGGATCATTTTGGCAATGTTTATCCTCGAATTTTAGCCTGACAAAATTCAGAAAATAAATATTTACAATGAAATCTTTCCCATGTCCGTATACTTGTTGCGACTCTGTAAAAATGTAGTGCGTGTGTATTTGCTTAGACGAGTCGTCAAATCTGGTGCGACGTGACGCCAAAGATTTAGCCCGTCTTTTTTTCTGCTGAAACTGATTTTATTTGGGGTATTTGGTAAACAGAAAATTAAATTCGTTTTTAATTTAAACTGTAAAAGAAACACTCGTTGATTGAAACAACAACATGCTCACTGAGTCTTGAGCGAGCATACTAAACTTATTTAACTCGTAGATCTACAAATCGACTTACCTGAAGGGAAACGGCTGTGAACATTTTTTCCACTCATCTATCAAAAGAGCTAGCTTCTAACTATCATCTAATGAGAATGTTTCGCTGACGCTATCTTTTACAGCATCTGGATAAAACGGAGCGTTTGCTGACATTTTGAAAATTTGTGTCATGTAAACATAATCTGGTACCCGTGTCTGAATAATGGTTCCCCAAAAATTGAGGGGCAACACCACAGACACCGTCGTAGAATGAGTAAAGTCTTCACTGTGATTACTACCCCTCATCAGTGAAAAAAGACTACTTCTTGTGTTTGGAGTTAAGACTGTGTTATGTTTTGTACCCACTGTTATTTTCTAAAATGGGACGTCCTGTTTATTTACATAATTATACCCCTATACCTCATTAGCCCTCACTTTTTATTGCATTTTTCCAATTTTAAGAATTTTCTTTTTTTTTAAGTTTGAAACTGAATTATACGCAAGGGCGTACTGCCGTATGCCTAGGTACGCCCCTGATATGCAATACAATACACAATGGACACATCTTGCATATCATATTAAACATTCAACAACAGACGCATGATTGACGTTAAGTTCTTACCTGAGTTCAATGTACACAAATTATCATTTTCACTTGAGGACTTTGAGGTCATTTTTTAATTTTCTTGGAAGATATAGTGATTTACCTATGAGCTTCACAATCGTATTTGAAGCTATGAAATATAAATTTAATGATAGCTACCGTTTTAACATGCATTGTGCAGACCATTGATCTCATCATAAAATAACGATAAAGGTATTTTGTTAAAACGATTTTGAAGACATGTGTTTGAGCTACATAATCAATATATCTTTAAATATGCGAAACAATGAACAATCATACCTTTAAAATTTGGCTAGACTTCAAAATGGAGCTTAAGATAATGTATCTAAAATTGATACGACGAACAACGGACCATTACGACGGACATCCCTAACCAAAATCGTTATGCTTTAAACACTTTTATATAAGGAAATATAATAACTTTATTGTTCGATGATTTGCGTTAACATTTACAAATTAAAGTTCAATTAGTAATGTCCGGTATAAATTCTGATCCTATCAAAACGTTTGAACTGCTGTTAATTCCAGGTCTTAAATACATTTACGAGATGACATCGCTTGGTTCCTACCAACTCCGTGTGGACATTGTACGTTCGAACGGAAGCAAGGGATACGATGTGTACGGGGGCTTTAGTCTTCAGCCTGGAACGAACTACACACTAAACGTTGGGTCGCGTGTACGGTCAAATGGTCGTAAGTGATTTAATCGTTGAGTTTATTCTTGTTTCAATGACTTTGTCTTACCCAACATTTTACCTACTTAATATCCAATCATATGTCTTTTAAAATGCCAAGAATGAATACTTGTGCATAGTTACAGTTGAATGAGCAACTTTAAATTAAATACTTGACTTATATTCAAGAAGGAGAATTTAAGCTGGTATAATTGCTGTATTGACGTACGTCATTAATGAAGCACCTTTAATTAGCAATGTGGTTCTCGTTCTCGACAATCCGTCTAATAAAGATTTATTTTTTAACCAAGTCGTTTTAACATTGTTTAATTTCGCAATAATTTTATTCCCTACGCCTCGTCCGATTATATGATTAAGTTCAAACTCGAACACAACAAACCGCTTTAAAGACAATGCTCGAGCAAAATGCGGCATATATATGTTGCACACATAGTGCCCGTCCTTCTAAACGAATCACGAAACATGTCTGGTCAATCGTAATGAGAAACACAATACAAAATATATATAAACATATCAATCGGTTTAGACATTAAAACCGTAATGTAACAAGATACTTCCTTTATTTACTACAGAACCTAATTTAAAACGGTACATTGTATGTTTAAATAAGACAATTAAATGGTATAATAAGATGTGTACAGTTTTATTAGGTAGTAAAGTGTTATTATTCAAATTGGTTTATATCTTAAGAAAAGACTATGGTTTCTAAATACACTCGTGTTTCACATGTATATCAACCCGATTATCTTAACATAAATTAAATCATACCTAGATTATATCACACATTTATATGTTTTTTTTAAATTAAGTGCGCTCGATAGCACATACATGGTATAAGAGATACTTCTTTAATTAAATAAACTATATACAATCACGAAACACTTTGCAACAGTTACACATTAGATTCACATAATTATATGTTTGATATATTTACAATCGCGTCGTTTTGTTTTATCTTACAGTTAGCAACACACAATTCTCATTTAGTGATGAAATTGGGAAACCGGTCGGAAATGCCTTTAGTACGTATGATCATGACGTTGACCTTAGTGAGGGCTTAAACTGTGCAGCAACCGTGAGAGCGGGCTGGTGGTACAGTGGCTGCCATGCCTACATCAATCTGAATGGACCTTACCGACCAGGACAATGGGATAGCACTTACATGATATATGACTCTTTCAACGGTCTTGCTGCCAGCACCATGATGTTTAAAAGTGTGTCATAACAATTCATCATATTTCAATTGTGTGTATTAATCTTTTGCACCACCTAATACACCTTCTCAATACGACCACAAATTGTGCGCAATGATCTTAATGTCACAAACTATATGATGCAATGTGTCTTAAATCTATATTTTAAATAAAGACAATATGTAGTTGATACTCGTTTTGGTTTACAGTTATAATGAAATGTTGTAATGGTTCTTGTGTTATGATCTTTATATAACCGTTTAGCAGTTAAATAGTTACGAAATGCTAATGCATTCTCCTTTATTGCTTATCAATTTGAAATATGATGCTATGAGGTTAATACTTATGTGGACTTCAATATGAAATGAATGCTTCTCGATCAAGTGTGAAGTTGGAAGCTCCTTAACACCGGTTTAAACCCTCGGTGTTTTTGTATTGACCGTTCCAAGGCGGTGACCCCGGAGTTGTTCATGGTATTTGTGCTGCTGTAATGATATGCGTATTTTGTCTTGTGTATTTGTTTTGTATCTCACTGTTTTGCAACTGATTACTCGCCATATATATACAACATTGTAAAATATAGGATTTCTCTCATGTCTGAGCAGCTGTAGTTTAATTCTATGTGTATGACACCTGGCAATAAAGTTATTAACACGCTATGATACCAATTTGTGCTATTTTTAATATGGCAACATCTCGGCTTTTATGACACTGATTTCATTAAATTAAACATTTAAGACAAGTTTAATGTATATACAACTTTATTCAAGACAACCTATATGTCATATTGCTACATGATAGAACATAAGAGTACGGTAGTACGTGCGTTTGTGTAAGGATCTATCAAATGTTGAAAGGTACATTTGTACATTCCGAAAATCCAGATTAAACGTAAACTATCGTACCTGAGTATCATGTTCAATAAGCCTCATTTTCACAGAGCGACACTCATTGCATATCTACTTTTCCCTGCTGTTGCATAACATTAGGACACAATCAGTGTTTACGTTCACACCAAGTTTCTTTTAAACGTTCATGTATTGCTTCTTGTTTTTACGGACATTTGTATGCTAACTATAACAACCTACGATATATCAGAATTCAGAAGTTACCTCTATCATGTGAACATGTGTCAAGATTAATACACATAATGACTTTCTTATATATTAAATACATATTTAGAGGCGTTTTATTACTGAACGTGTCTAAAGAAACACAATACTCCTTCATACTTAAACTGTTCAAACGATTTCTCCGGCGTCTTCTCCGTCGTCGGACGGAAGATGCCGGCGGCGCCATGGCTGGCCGTCTCCGCCGTGAATATGTCGGCGATTATGGTCACGTGGCTGCCCGATGTTCCTCTGGGATGCACAAGGTGGTCGAGAGACCATCGGCACCCGCCACTAGGACTATGATATGTTGTACATAACCGGAAGCGATTTCGTTTGCGGGCACTATTACCTGAAATGTACGCCCCATGCAGTAAAATACCACCTAACATTTGAATATTAATTAGCTTAACAAGTGGAATCTGAAATGCATGCGCTGTACACATACATAGTACCACACAACGTTACAACAATAAATACATTTAAACGTTGCATCACTCATAGCATAAGATACGTATATACAATACGATATATAAGTGCATTCAACAAATACTCATCGCATTGTTTCTCTTAAATTACCGTGTGATGAAACACATTTTGAAATTCTAATATAATACAGTATAAGTCGCGAACAGATCCGAAAACAATAGCTTTAGTTCAGTGCTTTTTAACTTGTGTGTACGAATAAACCTACTCTGATCAACTGTACAATCACAGAGCAAGGTGCCTGATATTGAGTTATTTATAAATATCGCATTGACTTATCAATATCGGCCTCGCTCTGATAAAACGGGACTTATTCAATGTGCAAGTTTCGTTTTATATAAGCCTGTTGACTCTGCACGGACTAATCACGCACGGAAAAGTCCACTTGTATGGTATTTTGCGTTTAAATGAAGTCTCTTCGCAGCGAATATCCAGTTAAAGCAGACTCCACAAGCTAATTTGGAACAACACTTACGCATGCGCATTAAGCCTCGTTTTAAATGAGCGCGGCTTGTATACAATTCTATCAGAGACTCTGTGAACGCTTTTTATACCAGCAGACTAAGATTTATGAAGAAGGCGAATAACTGTGTACGCTTTAACGGTGACATTGTTTTCATTTATTCATCCTGGTTTTGCGTCCCTTCAATTACGAACAATGTCAAATGATAAACTAATTCAGGGCTAGGTTAAGCCTGTCACATTATTCAGTAAGCATTGCATTGATGTTTGCTTAAAACATTTCCCCACAATCACAAGGAAGTACACATAAGAGCCATGATTGAAAGCAATGAGCGTTTATTTATTGACGCGAGTCCATTGTCAGCTTTATACCAATGCATGTACATATATTTCAGGCGAAAAACAATCACGTTTCAATAGCTGTAAACTGGCACAAACAAGATCCAATAACCTCTTAGCATTGTCCTTGGTAACTCCGCTCGCCATGTTGTAAACATTTTATCATAATCTTATGAATCAGTGTCTATTAAACCATAATACTCAATAATATAATAAATAACTACATTTTAGTCTACGACATAGCATACAGCACACATCCGTTTCCTATCCTTTTAAGCACCTCTTCAGTTAAGTTTTGATTATTTAATATTTACCTAAAAGGGAGATAACTATTTGTTTAAGATTGAAAAACACCTCCCAACGGTTCCCTCCCTAAAATTTTAAATGTAAAATAAAGTCTAATATACGCAAAATAAATCGTCAAATTTGAAAGGAATTGTCAACCCTCGCGCATAGATTTGATTGGACCAGCATACCTCGATTAAATCCCTGCCGTTATACCCAACCACGTGATGATAGCCGAGGTACAAACATGTTCCCGTTGTTATTATTACGTTTTTAATTTAAGTTATTAGTTTTTCATTATGAACCTAGACGTATATACAATTTTAATATAAAAGAAAATTATATTACTTTTTCATAATTTAATACTTATACAAACAGATCCGTCCAGATTGAAGGATTTGTTTTAGATACATATATTATATGTGAGATCATGGAACGACAACTTTGCGTGGACATTCAGGAAATGTGGTTTGTAAGATATCTGGTTTAACGAAAATCACGCAGAACTTCGAAATTGTTTCAATCGGTTCGATCATGTACGTATGTAAGCATCTTGATGAGGGAAATAAAACGTCTGATTTAAAAAATATGGATTTTAAATTATAAAATTAGTAAAATTCCATCTGAAAGTATTACGAATATGTTACACATATACAAACATTCTGCCCATAGCCATTTAAACACAAACTATTTTACTATTTCAAGTTGATTTCTTAAAACATAATTAAATGAATTCTGAATGCTTGAGATGAACGTTGTCTGTACAGATACTTTAAATTTATCATTCAACATCGTTAATGTTTAATCGATCTCAATGCGTTTTGTTTGTAAGCAGGTCAATAAATTATTTAAGAAACAATTTCACATTGTCACGTTATGTCATTTAAATATTTAAGTACACCAATACAATATTTACAAATACGGATAAATGCAAACATATTTAATACAGAAATAGGTTTGGTAATAACAGGACAACAACAATCATGATATTTCAAAATATAACATAAACGTATACACTTTTAAAAACTTTGCTCTACAACAATCGTCAACAGTTCTAGCCACTTTCATGACCCAGGAACTTAGGAGGAACGTTCTGTTCGTCGATGATTAAATTCAAGGTCAGGTCGACCTTGAAGCGTGGTGATGTAGAAGCTCGCACATATCCTCTGAATGATCGGCCGGTTTTCGTTCACGCAAGGCGAGTTGCTTGTCTTGAAGAAATGTAAAATAGGGCACGCTGAAGTTGAATGTTTTGAAGCAATAAAATTGGGTACACGAATATTATGATATCGATTGCCTAAGGGGCGTGCAGACGCTTCTTAAACTAAATATACATATGTAAGTAAAGCAACATGGAATGGAACAAGGTACATTTTCTCTTGATTATCAGTTAGGTATTTAGTAACACTGTTATAATGATAAAATCGTTTAAAAATATCGTGACACAATTTTTTTTTTGTATAAACCCCCGTGGGATTCGAACTAACGCCTAAACATTCGCCAAGTCAATTATTTTTTCTGTTCCCTACCGGTGAAACCGGAGGGGACTTATGGTTTGCACTCCGTCTGTTTGTCTGTCTGTCTGTCAGTCTGTCTGTCTGTCAGTCCGTCACACTTTACTGGATCTTGCGATAACTTTAAAAGTTCTTAATATTTTTTCATGAAATTTGAAACATGAATAGATGGCAATATGGTGATTATGCACGTTATTTCATTTTGTTCCTACGTCAAAAATTCTGGTTGCTTTGGCAACAAATATTTAAACACATATTTTTTTACTGACAATGGTGGAGTTTCACCGGTAGGGGCCCATATTGCTTGGCAATCTCTTGTTTCTATGCTAATTTCCGGTTACCGCTGGTGCGCATACGTACTCCTTCATTCGTGCCGATTTAACTCTTACTACTGATTTTCTTTCAACCGCAATTATACTCAATTTATTCTATTATATTATATTCTTTACTGTAATTTGTTAAATTTAAGCTATAACAATGTTATTTTAATAATCTCTATTTTTACATTTTGTCTCATGATGGATTTTATGTCCCCCAGTCTATACTGGGAGATATATAGTTTTTGCCCTGTCTGTGTGTTGGTTAGTTTGTTGGTTTGTTTGCGTTAAACTTAAACATTGACCATTACTTGTGCAATATTGAAGATAGAAACTTGATATTTGGCGTGCATGTGTATCTCATGGAGCTGCACATTTTGTGTGGTGAAAGGTCAAATTCAAGGTCATCCTTTAAGGTCAAAGGCGAAATATATTGGGGAAATAGTGTTTCACAAACACATCTTCGGGTAATGAAACGATTTGACTTCATGTATTTCCAGCCTTCTTTTTCACCGCCGCCTCAGATCCAGCAATCCTTATACCCTCCATTTCCTACCTTGCAGCAGACTTTTCAATAACCCAACTTTGTTAGCGGCCGCTAGAGGTAGGTAAATATCAAGGCCATTCCAATTTTCCATATGTTTCCCAAACAAGTCTTATGTTGCAGATCGTTTGGTCGGTGATTCTTATCGAACCAATATTGTTTTTCATTCAGTTCCTTCTGTTGCTTTTATTGAAACTGGCTCCATGGTTTCTACTGCATCAAGTTTATTTACCAGTCTCTTTCCAAAAAAAAAAAATCCTCTCTGTGATATATCAAGCTTGGATATTGATTTAAATGTTTCTGTTGCAAATGGGGACCAGTTAGAAATACTTGATTTTATTGAAACCTCCATTTTTATTCAGTTGTTGAATTTTGATATAGCCTTGTCTGTTTTAGTTGTTACAGACACCAAGTCTGGTCCATTTTGTCCTGTTATTTTGGGTACTAATATCATTCGTCGATGAAAGTCTGTCGCAGCTGAGCTTGAGCTGCCTGATGTTTGGCCAATGACCTTTGACACTTTGGTTTGTAAACCATCAACTGTTTTGTCTAACAATGAACACACGGTTGAGGTGAAACCTTATGAGTCAATCTCATTTAGTGCAAATGTTAGAGGGCTTAGCCATACCATTCAGAAGGTTGTCACAGAAAATTTGTTAGATGATGGTCCATTGATTGTCAGACCTCATGTGGTAAAACACAACATGGAAGGTATGTCAATATTCCTGTTAGAGTGTGTAACATGACCGCAAAATCAGTTTTCATTAAGCCAAAGACTCCAATTTGTGTTGTTAGTGAAGTCACTGTTGTTGATGACATTACTTCTTCCCCTTTTTTTGCTCCTTCAGGAAATCATACTTCACAGGTTTCCAGAACTCTTGATGAACTGAGCATCAAATTTGACACTTCTAATTTGACGCCTGAACAGATTCTTAGGACTCGACAAGTCCTTGGAAATTGGAAACATGTTTTTTTCGACAGGTCCTACAGATATTGGCCGTTGCAACTTGGTCAAGCACCACATCACGCTTGATAACAACGCGCACTTCAAGCAGCCGTGCCGTAGGATTCCCTCTGGTTTGTACGAAGAGGTGCGCCAGCATGTCAAGGAGATGCTACAGTGCGGTGCTATCCGTGAGAGTAATTATCCTTACTCATCAAATTATGTTTTAGTCTGCAAGAAAGATACTTATCTTCGCTTTTGTCTGGATTTCAGGATACTTAACTCGAGGACAAAGAAAGATACCTACATGCTTCCCCGTTACGATGATACAGGTGATAAACTTGTTGGTTCTATATATTTTTCCAAGCTTGATTTACGATCTGTAAACTGGCAGGTCAAAATTGCGGAAGACGATAAGGCAAACACAGCATTTTCTGTTGGCAACTTAGGTTTTAATGAGTGTGAACGCATGCCTTCCGGTTTTGTGAATTTAGGCGCAACATTCCAGCGCTGTATGGAAAATGTTTAAGTGATTTACTATATCATGAGTGCCGTGTATTTATTGATGAAATGTTGGTGTTTTCAGAATCATTTGAATCCCACCTTGAGCGACTAATTTCCGTTTTTCAGAGACTTGAGGCGCATCGCCTTCAACAACTCGGTGACGTATCTGGGGCATTTTATTTCAGAACAAGGTAATGCAACTGACCCTGAAAAGACATCTTCCATTACTTCATGGCCTTTCCCAACAAACATTACTCAGTTAAGATCTTTTCTTGGAACTGCAGGTTTTTACCGGCGTTTCATAAAAGACTATGCCAAAATTGCCCAGCCACTAAACTCACTTTTAGAAGGGCACAGTCCATCTACTTAAGATAAAAGGAAAACCCCATTCCTTGATCCTGGGGCGATGTTCTAAGACCAGGACCACACCTTTTCATCCCATGGGTAATCAATCAGCAGAGCAGTTTAATCGTACCTTGCTCCGCAGTTGGGTACTCTGTGTGATAAGAAGAAGTCGAATTGGAAAGACTACATCTCTTCATTGGTAAAGGCATACAATGCTACAAAGAGCAGCTCCACTGGGTATTCTCCACATTTCTTAATGTTCAGGTGGCACCCAAGATTACCGATTGATGCATATCTAGGCACAACTCCAGGAAATGCAGGAGAGGCATGTCACTCTGCATACATTTCAAAATTGCAGGAACGCCTCAAATTCGCATACAGAGTTAATGGTAAGTGCGCCAAAAAGCGTGCAGCACAAAACAAAGCTCTGTATGACAGTAAAGTTAAAGAGAATTAGACCTGCATTAATGATCTTGTACTTGTTAGACAAGTCAATCGGCAAGGCAGAAATAAATTGGCTGACAAATGGGGATAGAACAATACATTGTTCTAGATATCCCATATGAAGGCCAGCCTGTGTACAGAGTACAGAGAGAGAACCGCAAGGGATCTATTCGAACTCTGCACAGGAACATGTTGTTACCTTTTGTTTCTATCCCAGAACTTGAACAGGAACCACAAACTCTTCGCAGGATCAGAACGAATTCAAAACCTAGTCAAAATTATGGTAGTGATTGCGACTCTAGTTCAAATTCTGATTCGCTTGTACAACTGTACAGGCTTCCACAGGGAAGGAACCCTAACACTCGTACTGCTGTTACTCCAGGCCCAGTGACAAGCATCAGTACCCCGCCACTTCTCATTCTTCTCCATCTCACTCTACTGATTCTATTTCACAGCCCAGTCATGTACGTCCAAACAGCCAGTCAGTCACAGGCAGTCATTCCACTCATGTAGACAGTCCAGTGGGTTCACCTCTCTCACACGAATCAAGTTCAAAATACAAACATTTTATCATTCTTTTATGAAAGTGGTGAAAGTTTATTTTTTGTTCGGTGATTTTGAACAGACACCATAAATATTTGCATTTATCTATTTCATTAAAACAATATTTAATATGGGAATTTTTCATTTGAATCGTATGACAACCATATTTGTATTGTTTAAAACTTATGTTTGTGCATCAGATAAATTTGTTGAAAGTTTTTATGAATTTAAAACGTTTTCTAATTTTGTTTTTTCCTTTGATACATTTGTTCATGCATGAAGGTTATGTAACAATGAAGACAACTCTTCTTAAGATTGCACATAAGTTTAATATTAGTTGCCCCCCTTTGACTATTATGTTTTTTATAATAGTACAGTGTACTTGTGTGTATCATTAATGTGTTTATTGTTACACGCGGTTCGATGTTTTTTTTGTTAGGCCTGTCCTATATATCTTTCACTAAGTTCGTGCCTTCTATTAAATTGTTATTGTTGTAATGGTTGTAATTACAAAATATTTCCTCTTCTGGGAATAAGTTATTTTAAAGTTTAAATGTCTTGAGAAATTTTGAAGAAGGGAGAGACTGTGTAGGATGGGTCACTCTGTGTTACAATATGTGTCTATGTCTCATGTTCTAATGTTTATGTCCCTTGTCTTGTATGTGTTCTTTTGCTTCTCATGTGAGATTCAGTCCCTCGTCCCTTGTGCGTCCAGCCATGTACCGTGATGTCATTAATGTTTTGTCCATTGAGAATGAGAGAAATCAAATAAACAAGATTTGTATTGGTCAGTTCCAAAACCCTTGTAAAGTTCAGTGAAAATTACTGAACAAGCTTCCCTTTGCTTCTAGGCTATCGAAAGACATTCTTGTTTTAATACTATTGCTGTGTTTTCTGTATTTACGAACCTGGTGAGTTTTATATGATTAGTACTTTGCAATTATGTATTTGTATGCAATGAAAATAAATCTAGTTATTTTGAAATAATATATCTAAACTTGGAAGTTTGTGACACATTTTAATTGGGTTATTTTGTGTGTTTTTCAGGTTTCTGTGTTCTGTTATATGTTTTAATACATATATACGATAATTCCGATATACTTTCGGACAGTCACATAAATATCGAACCTTGGGCGGTGTTTCTAGTTATTTCCTACCCCACTACATAGTCTAATAAATACTACAAATACATTCATAATTTTCGATATCCCACTGTTTAAATTTATGTCAGGCACGTATAAACTCAGAGATGTTCAATTAAAAGAGCATATCTATGCTTCTTAAGTGAAAACACGCTTTGTTGATTAGTTTTTAATGATCGCTTAATTTTCTTACATTTGAAAACATACGGAAGTGATCACAATATTTACATTACAGACACGTGTTTGCTTTTCTTTGCAATCTGTTGTTTACCACGTAAATCTTGTGTACATTTAGTGGTATATGGTGTCAATTGTAATATACTCTCCAGAGCATTGTTTCGTGATAATACCAGGCTGAACAAAACCGCTCTAAAACTCATAGGAAATTAATTGTTATATGCCGCATGTTTTTATCCCAAATGCACAGGGGATATTGGTTGGATCCTGTTCATTTTAGACCTTAATGCACGAGTTGCAGATGACAAGATAATTTAAGATAAATTAATATTTTCATAAGCGTCGCAGCCTTAGGTGACAACATTTATTTTATGAGTGAAATAAAATTAATTATTCACCGGATACGAACACATTATATTTTATTTACTGATTCATCCTCTGTTTTACGCTCATGTACATGTACGAAGATATTACTTGGAGCATTTGGCTTGAATACTGCCGTAATGACGTCAAAAACGACGTCATCATGGTTACGCAGTGAATATTATCAACAATTTCACGGTTATCTGATTGTTTGAAATGACTGATAATTTCCTGTAAACCACAATATAAGCATTTAATAAAAGATGCGCCCAGATGACATTTATTTGTTGTTATGAAAGTGTACACGCGAAAAAAAAAGTGTACACGCGATAACAAAGTGTACACGCCATAATAAAGTGTACACACGATAACAAAGTGTACACGCGATAACAAAGTGTACACGCGATAACAAAGTGTACACGTGATAACAAAGTGTAAACGTCTGTTATCCACGTATATCTTACCTCCTGCACAAATGACATAATCCGATGGGCTTTGAGCGGTCACGTGCCCATGGTAAATTTTGTATACACTCCGAGTTATCGAGAAATCGGATGAGATATAATCGTGACAGAGTTAGTAAATGATGGTGTATTGGATATACACCCTCATTTTTTTTTCATAAAATTACTAAGGAATTATATCCCATACACCATTAGTTACTAACAGTGTAACTAATGATAACCCCATTTCTACTAATGTGATACAGCGTGTTTTTTGTGTTAAATATAACTGCAGTTACGCATTCTTTTGACAGAAATTACGACGAATGACATAATGTGTTACTTTTAGAAAATTTGAGTATCAAATGTTAAAATTCTGGCAAGAAACCGTATGTTTTTACTGTCTACATATAACCGAGTCATCCAAACATGGATCTTATGCTATATGTAATAGGAAAATCGTGCAGTTTGGTAACGAGCAACGCTGTAAGCCTTTTAAGTCAGGCAGGTTTGTGTGGCCTCATAAGCGAAAATGTTCGCTCCTAACTAAACTGCGCGGATGTGAAGGCTCAGCTGGCACAACGCTGGCCGCTAACGGCAGGCGGTCAATTTTCGCATGACTCAGGTCATATCCTATGATAATATATTGAAAATATCTCAGCAGCATTACAAGTTATTTACTCTATAGCGTTCTATAGACACATTCTCGTTTTGTTTTCGAAATGATCTCAGGTTATCATAGAAAAATAGTTTATAGTGAACAACTGTAACAGTAGCTTTCATCAATTGCGAATATTAAATTGGAAATAAGGTGTGTTATAATCCATATGAAATGTATTTGATAGCTTGAACATCGGGTTTGTTACATGTTGACTTTTTCTTATCAGCAATTACTAAAGATTTATTAATACGATATCACATTTAGTTAGATTACTACTCAGCTATTAATAAACGAGGGCGCTTTAGTGCATTACTTTAAATTATTTACGATAAATTTGATCAATAACTCACAAAGACGTCATTCACGTTTTACTGCATTCGTTTAAGCATCGTATTGAGATTAATGTAAACATGATAATTTCAGTATATTTTCAATATATCTGCCCTTTTAACTCATGTTAACAGAAATTATTACTGGAGTTAATCGCCAACCGTTAAAATTCCGATCATATACCATATGAGTCGTGTCATGCAAAAACTGATATTATGTCATGTGCAATAGGCACATGTGCAGTTTGCTCTGGAGCTACGCTGTCAACTTTAAAGTATGACTCGTTTTCGTCGTCTCATTAGCGGAAAAGTTAACTGTTTACTGAGCCTTGTTCTGAGAAAACTGGTCTTAATGCATGTGCGTAAAGTGTCGTCTCAGATTAGCCTGTGCAGTCCGCACATGCTAATCAGGGACGATACTTTCCGCATAAACTTGATGAAGTGGGTGTGGGGGTGGGGACACATGGTAACTCAACTCAATGGAGTTTTAAATCCATTTTATTGCAGACGTAAACCACTATAGTCAATGACGGAAAAGACCTAAACAAAACAATGACAATATTTTACAAACAGAATAAAACAAAAGATGCTACGAAATATGAATGAAATGAACATCACATTGATTAAACTAATTCACACACATTTCATACGCAATCATGCACAATGTTCAATAAATGAAAACAGCTGAACAACTCACCAAGTTGGAATACAATGAAGACCACGCGTATGGACTTGCGTCAACTAGACGGTCTTGGCAAATGCAAGCATGGTTAGTAATTTCATAATGAAATCAACAGGTACATTTGAATGACCAATGAAAATCTTGCATCGGACCAATTCTTATTTTTTGATTGGACATAACAACTATTGCATCAGCCTGCATGGGTGAACACACACTAGAGAGAGGACAGAATTTCCACAAAAAGTTAAATGTGTATTATATTAAAAGGGAGATAACAAATTGACCTGTACTACATTGATTTTCGGTAAGGAGGAACTTCCTTGAAACTAAAAATACCATAAAAGCGGAAAATGTCGTCCCTGATTAGCCTGAGCAGTTCTGGGATGAAACTTAACGCAAGTGCATAAGCCCAGTTTTCTCAGAACACGACTAAACTAAACTGCACGGTTGCGAAGGCTCTGCTGGAGAAACACTGGTCGCTTATGACAGAAGACTTATTTTCGCATGACGCTGGTCATATCAAATAATAAGCTGTTGAATCAATCTCAGCAGTTTAACATTTTATTAACTCTATTGCTTTCTGTAGACAAATTATCTTTTTTTTGGAAGGAGCAGATGTAATCACAAAAGAGTTCATGGTGAAATACTTTAAGACTGCCCTTCTTCAATTGCGCATATTACTTTGGAACGCAGGTGTGTAATAAACCAAATGGAGTGGAATTGATTGCATGAACATGTTACATGTTTAATTTTTATAATCAACAAATACTGAATATTAATTGATACAATATCACATAAAGTTAGATTACTTCTCATGTATTTATGTTTATTCCTGTTGATTAATTAAATTAAACGACTTATAACCTTTACACTTAATTTAAATTCAATATTTATATTTTTATATGTGTGATATTTTATTCATAGACGAGTTCATATCTTTGGTTTACAATTTCATTTAATATGAAAAGCGTTAAAAGACCAATACATGAAACACTTTTTAGTTCGACGAATACATACAAATCGTTCACTGTTATCAGTTTTATTTGTATGATATCATATTTTATTTACGACTTTATATATTTGGTTTGAAAGATCATTTTATATGAATAGCGTTATTAGTTTCATAAATAACTCACTTGTTTAGTTTTGACGAACCAATCCAAACCGTAAATTAGCTAAACATGTACTTAAATATAACGGATGTGATTTCAGAGTCGACTTTAATCATGCAATACAGTTGATCATTAACCCCTTTTGAATTTTTGAACGTATTCATGCTTGTTTGATGTATCATATCATCAAGTGGGACGAAATACACTCCTTAGAATAAGCTTTCTGGAAACATCGCGAAATAAAGACAACTCTTTCAGTTTGGTTACGTCATCGTAATATTCGATTTTGTGGAGTTATCACAGTAAAGAGAAAACTTTGTTCGATACTCTATTGTAAGGTAAACATATTTAGCAATGTTTTCCTTTAATGAAAGTGCTGGGTATAGAGATGTGTTCCAGTATTTACGTGGCAAGTGATTCAGACTATCTTAAACTATTTTAATACAAAGTCTTTATATTACGTTTATCAGTGATACAGGTATTTCATTGCGCGTGGTACTTGTTATAATGTACATGCTCTCTTATGCTAAAATGTTATACATTTACGGTTCACTGTATTAGTTATCCAAGCTGTAATTAATAGTTTCATAATCAGTTGTTTTCAGGCGGAAAAAAATAAATTCTAATCTCTTATTGTATCTATTAACGCCTATTTTTTCTATTAACAAGGACGAATTATTGAATATTTATTTTATAATTTACTAATCATGTGATCATAAAATCATGAAGACGAAATCGATTGTCAGCGTGTGTCTGCGTTTCTCTCAACTGCGTCTTGAGTGTAACATAACTATTTCAGATTCTTTGAGAAATTTTAGTAAATTCTGAATCGATTTGCACACAACCGGTATCGCGGTTTTTTGCCTTGAAGTGCTGTAGCAAATAATATATGGCATACTTAAGCTTCTACTACCTAGGCTTATGTGGCCCCTTATGCTGTATGAGATAGCTACAACCACTGTAGAAGGATTCGAGAGAGTGATCAACCGGCATCTCCGGAGATGGCTTGGTGTCCCTCCTAGTTTCACCAGCATTGGACTGTATGGCAGAAACAACCAACTTCAACTCCCAATGACCTCACTAGTTGAAGAGTTCAAGGTTGCCAAAGGAAGACTGGTGGTAACCCTCAAAGAGTCATATATGACATGCTATGGAAGGCAGGCATCGAGACACGCACAGGGCGAAAGTGGTCAGCAAGCCAGGCAGTCGCCCAGGCAGAAAGCAGGCAACGACACAAAGACATCGTAGGCACCACAGCTATAGGAAGACAAGGCCTGGGCAGTACAAAACCACAACGCTGGAACACTGCCGGTAAGAAAGAAAGAAGCCAAATGGTCCAGTATGAGATCAGGCTGTCAGAAGAGGAAGACAGGCGCGCCAGATCAGTCGGGATGGGATGGCAAAGCGCATAGACACAATGGCAGACCACAGAAAGACACCTGACATGGGTAGACATTTGGCACTACGAACCACTACGACTCAAATTCCTACTGAGATACGTATATAATCTGCTGCTTCTCCAGTCAATCTACACAGATGCGGGTTAGTGGAAGACCCAAAGTGTCAGCTGTGCGACAAACCAGGAACCATGCTGCACACCCTCTCGTCTTGCCAGACAGCGCTAACACAAGGTCGCTACAGATGGAGGCACGACACGGTCCTCAAGGAGCTAGCAGACATACTAGAGCGGGAGAGAAGGGAGACAAGACATCCCAACAAGAAGGCAGTACCAACAATCAAATTCGTCAAGGAAGGACAAACTGCCAAGAAGGCAAGAACCGCAGCAACATCTATCCTTGATGAATCAGAGCGTTGAGAGATGAAGGTCGACCTAGGAAAACAGCTGGTATTCCAGGACATAGTCCATTCCACACAGAGACCAGACATAGTTATATGGTCTCCCAAGGACAAGAAACTGGTGATGATAGAACTCACTGTACCCTGGACGACTAGGTGTGAAGAGGCCTACGAGCGGAAAATGGGAAAGTACACTGAGCTACAAGAACAGTGTAAAAGTCGTGGTTGGAGTGCCTGTCTGTTCCCCGTTGAAATAGGGTGCAGAGGATTCCCAGCCCAATCAGTATGGAGAATGCTCAGCAACATTGGGATCAAGGGAGGTGACAGGAAGAGGGCTGTAGAGAGACTTGGACAAGCTGCAAAAAGAGCATCCAACTGGCTGTGGATGATGCGAGAGGAGAAGAGCTGGACGATAATCCACTGACCTGTAGTGTTTGGCCAACACTACGGATCCACTGCTCGGAGAGTGTCATGGGATTAAAGGATAGAAACACTTGATGATAGGCAGTTCCCAGCTGATAAGTCAGTGGTTTGTGCCATAGTATCTGTATTCTACACATCTACGCTTATCGTCTCAAATATAAAATGATCTTATATTAATGGTTTACTTTTTATTTATTCGCATAATCAGCCATACATGCTTTTGACAAAGTATATACATACACAGTGAGATGTTTATATAGACATATACAATTTAAATATCTTGCACGTAAATGTTAGCGGTTTTGTTGGAGATATTTGATGGTCTCGGTAGATTAATGATGCGATTAAATAAGCGATCAGAGAAATTTAATACTGTCATGAGTGGCGAATCTTCGAATGAGAATATTCATTTCCAATGATCAATAGTGAATTCAAATCGATAATCTACCGAAATCCAACACATGTTTATAGATAATGCTTTTCCTCTGGTTAACGGTTTATTTAAATTTTAAAATAGCTGTACTCGAGCATTTTGCAGGAATAATGTGGTCATGACATAGACAAACATCGTCATTTCACGTAACACCGTGAACTTTATCGAAAATGGTTCTTGCTCTTTTTACTGTTAAAACTTCACTGATTATTCCCTAAAAACCCACAGACACTTATAAAATAAAACAGACATACAACGGGAAATAATTTATTTGTTGATAGAAAGTGGACATGCCACTATAAAAAGTACTATCCGGTTATTATCTTTTATAACCCCATTATAACTCATATATGCTACGGAGCTTGTATGTTTCAGTATACATGCGCTAATAACTTATTTGATAAGAAATTAAGACTGACGTCGTACAATGTTGTACTTTTGGAAAAGTTGATTATCAACTTCTTGCAGTTGGGCCAGATACCAAATGTTTTGTTTGTCTACATATGAGCCGGGTCGTTCGTTAATGGGTATTATGGTGGAATCAATACAGAATCGAGCAGTCTCGTCAGGGGACATGATGTCCGCGTTTAAGTCGCTATTGTTCTCGTGGTCTCATTAGTGGAAAAGGTTTCTCCTGACCAGACTCTGCTGGAGTTCTGGTCTCACACTCTGCTGGAGTTCTGGTCGTCACACACTCTGCTGGAGTTCTGGTCACACACTCTGCTGGAGTTCTGGTCACACACGTACGAAAACCACTTTTCACATGACTCGGGCAATATCATGTACATATCTTGTTGAATAAAACTCAGCGGTTTAATATTTTATGAAGGCTACTGCTCTCTATAGACATAATAGTGTTTGTTTTGTTGGAAATGAACACTTGCAATCATAGAGATATATTTTCTGTTGAAAAACTACACATGGTATTGTCATCAGTTGAACATATTTAACCTGATCCCATGTGTTTATTACATCAAATGAAATGAGTTTGCTTGAATATTGTGTTTTGTTACCTTTGAAATTTTGTCAAGGACAATAGCTGAAGATTTATGGATACAATATCACATTTAGTTAGATTACTTTTATGCTAAAGATATTTTTATTTGAATTAATTTTCTGAACAAGATATAACCTTTACAAATAATTTGAATGGTATTCACGAGTTTTATATTTGGGATATCAAATTTCACAGACGAACTCATATCTTTAGTTTAATATTACAGTTGATATGATAAGGGTTATTAGTTTAATAAATTATACAATTGTAAACCTAAGACAAATCAATACAAGCCGGTGGTTTTCGTAATTAAACAAGACGTAAGTCGCTTTTTATGTATGAATGTGAAACTTACTCTAACATTTACCAAAGTATGATCTGAAGTAGATCTGGGGCCGTATTCCAGTAGCTTCTTAAGTTTTTACTTCAGTTAAGAAATTTCTTAAATTAATTTCTTAAGTTAAATTTTAAATGTCAAAAACAAAACATGAGATGCTTAGTATTTCTCTTTAAGAAATTCCTTAAAGAGTTAAAACAAGTTAACTTAATTTTAAATATATGAGTAAAAATACCCAGAGTAAAGAAATTTATTAAGTTTATGAAGCTACCAGAATTTAACTTAAGTGAAATCTTAAGTTTAAAGAAAAAATGGCGCAGATAAGAAAACAATATTGCGCAATATTTCAACTTAAGTTATTTTTTAACTTGAGAAGCTACTGGAATACGGCCTCTGAAAGTCCACTCGAATAATGCCATAGAGTTGATGCGTGATTTTGTTCGTGTGTATACTCTATAATGCCATAGAGTTGATGCGTAATTTTGTTCGTGTGTATACTCTATAATGCCATAGAGTTGATGCGTGATTTTGTTCGTGTGTATACTCTATAATGCCATAGAGTTGATGCGTGATTTTGTTCGTGTGTATACTCTATAATGCCATAGAGTTGATGCGTCATTTTGTTCGTGTGTATACTCTATAATGCCATAGAGTTGATGCGTGATTTTGTTCGTGTGTATACTCTATAATGCCATAGAGTTGATGCGTAATTTTGTTCGTGTATATACTCTATAATGCCATAGAGTTGATGCGTGAGTTTGTTCGTGTGTATACTTTATAATGTCATAGAGTTGATGCGTGATTTTGTTCGTGTGTATACTCTATAATGCCATAGAGTTGATGCGTGATTTTGTTCGTGTGTATACTCTATAATGTCATTAAGTTGATGCGTGATTTTGTTCGTGTGTAACTCTATAATGCCATAGAGCTGATGCGTGATTTTGTTCGTGTGTATACTCTATAATGCCATAGAGCTGATGCGTGATTTTGTTCGTGTGTATACTCTAATGATGTATTGCATCAACACATGGGCATTGATAAACCTTTAACAAATAGCACTTTTCTGAATGGAATTAAGATTCTCGTTTTCATAAGTTAACCTTTTCAGATATGATAAAAATCAAGAGAACGCATAATGTGATAGTCTATTGTATGGTAAACATATTTATTAATTTGCTCGACTAATAACTTGCTAGGTGAAGGGCCTTGTGCATTCTCAATGGCAAGAGATACAGATTATATTCATCTCGCTTAAGGGCCAGTCTTTATAATGTACTTACCTATAATTCTTTGTATTTCATGTAAGTTGTTGATTTTTATAACGTAAATCACGCATATTCTAATATTTAAAGTATGTACGGTTAGCTGAATAAGTTATCAGTACTGAAGCTGATAGGTTCATAATCATTAGTTTTCATGCCCAACTTACATTTTTATGAAGTTTGTATAGTGTTATAATATCGGCACAATTATTTTTGTAAACATTACTCGCTGAAAAATGTTGACTGCTAAGATATTGAGCATCAAACATAAGCAGTATTAATCCATCAATTAATGATTTTCATTGATCTTGATCGGAGGACGCCCATTTGTGTATTACTATTACTTATAAACGCCATTGCCTATAAAAGTGGACACGTAAGTGAATAAAATGTACTATTCATTTGATCATTTAAGCACGAAGACGGAGCCGCTTGTTAACATTTGTGTGAGTTGCTTTAAACAGCGTCTTCAGATTACCTTTATAATTTCAGAATATTCAAGAAATTTAAAGAATGTGTTCGATTAGCACAAAACTTGCATGGCGGTCTTTGCTTTGTAGTGCTGTTGCAAATTCAATGTTTCGCAATTCATTACTTCTACGATGATCGTGTGAAATGTAAGATGGTATGAAATCAATTCAGCTTTGTTATTGTCCCTGTCGACGCAACAGGAAAGAAATAACGCCCTTATCATGTGGATACATTTATACATTTTATTTATATGCAAGAATAAATGATTGATGGTTTTTTCTTTTTTGGATTTACAAAACGCATATATTATTACTTGATATTGCCTTTTGGCTTTGCATTTTTATACTGAAATACACGGAATATTGCATTAAGAGTGCATATATTCGGGTGTTTTCATTAGATTGCTCATTCGGTGTATAATTTACCATAATTATCGTTCACATTAATAATATTCTTTATTAAATGATATACAATGGTATTAAAGTCCTTAACATGGTACATTTCCTCCAATTTATAACTAGGCATATATACATCAAATTCAATAGGGGTGGAAAAAACGATGTAAATAAAATAATGATAAACGATATTTAAACACCAAATATGGAACATGTGTTTAATTAAATGTAAACGTAATTATATCAACTCAGCATAATCCAAGTTATTATGATAAATATAAGTTTAATTATTTAACTATATGTAAATGTTCATCTTTCAAAAACAATACGTTTATAGCGGTTCAAAAGTCGAGTGTGTGTTTTGAAGAAATATATAAACATATAGGCATTTATTTGACAAAACTGCATTGTGGCAAAACATGAAGATCAAATAATCGAATTGTCTTTTAGATTAATATCAATAGGTACTTTTAATGTTGTTGTTTTTGTTGATGATATCTAATCGTTCGCGCATTGCACTTGATTATTTTGAGAACTTAATGACATTTAAATACCTTAATATTTCTGGCATGTGTTCTTCAACTTGACTGCCCTGATATTTATCGCCACAAAGTTCGTCAACACTGAAATTCAATCCGATGTTTTGAAACAGATGGCTTCGATACATTGTAAATGTCTCCCTATGCAAACTGCCTTTTTGATGATATTTCTGATTTATCAAGCTATATAAGTATGAAAAGCCGGTGCTACATGATATATACTGAAAACAGGTTCGAAAGTGTCTAAATACGCCTCATAGTTTCGGTGCAATCTAGCTTTAATAAAAAAATATATTTAACTGACATAAAGTATTTTTTTATTTCAATCCTGTCACAATATGAAACATTATGTGGTATTATATCTGTATTAAACAGGTTACCTGTACATACGTACTATTTCGATCTTGGTCGTTATTGAACTTTTTAAAAGCACCTTTTTAAAGCACAATACGTATGAAACACTAGTATTATGCATATTGCAGTGTTCCACATAAATTATGCTGATGATTATTCAGCATGATAAATTTTATTTCGTCTAACAATTACACTTTCAGTTCAATTACTTCGAACAAAGTTGAAAAATTGCACGATTACACTGTAAAACGGCACCACATATTATTCAAACTTCAATAATTTGACAGTGCGTTATTGCAATATTATTTAACTATATTTATCGAGCTTTCTTATTACATAATCACTGGTATTTGCAAATTCGAATTTACGCTTAGCTTTTTAAAATGGTACTGCTTTAAGAAATACTTCGTTGAAATGTCCACAAGCTTGTAATCGATCCGCGTCATGGAAAAAATAGTGTTTATGCGGTGCGAGACTCGCGTTGCTCCAGACAAGCCTTGTGAAATTGTGCAGTATAGTCAGGTGCCACACTGTTCGATATAAAGTCAAGCAAGGTTTCGTGTTCTCATGTGCGGAAAGGGTAGCCCCTTATCAGACTGAGTGGATGCGAAAGCTGGTCTTGAGCTACAACGGACCAATTTGCATAGCATGAATTTTCGCATGGCGCGGGTCATTTATCTCAATGTTTATTGTTTCCTGTCATTCACATTCTATTTAAGTATTGCTATACTGGCAAGTAGATCATACTGTAGCCCTCTGGAAAGTAAATCAGCTAGTTTGCTCTACCAAAAGCAATGTATGTGGTTATGTTTTAATAGTGGAATAATATTGTTCGCAACGATATCATTATCATAATAGGAGTGAAGGACGTAATTGTAAAGTTAGTTTCAATTGTATTACGTAAAACAATATTGGACACGTCTTTTGCCAATCTGCAATTAAATCAGTTTTCAGCGAAATATGTAACGTTGTTTTGTTTCTTTTGTATTTAAGTAGCACTTGAAATGTTGCATATCGATTCTAAATAGAGTGAGCCTCGGTCTAGGAAAATAGGGTTTAAAGCATGTTGGTAAAGTGTCGTGTTAGAGGTGCTTGTGCAGTCCTCGCAGGCTAATCACGGACGATAATCTCGGCCTTTACTGGATTGTCCCTAATAAGATAATATTTTAAACGCAAAAAAACAATATAAGCGAACACAAGTCGTCGGCGCAGGCTATTTTTGGTTGACACTCTTAGCACATACATTAAACAGTGGTTACCCATAAAGATGCTTATTTATTCTCTAAGGAATTGTAGTACTCCTTAGTTCGTGGCAAACATCTATAAAGATTGCCTACTCAATAATTCAAACATGTTTCGTTGATGGATCAGCGGTAAAGCTTTTGATCCAGATACGAATGTCGATAATATGTCGACGTTATGCTGCATTTCATCTCATCAAATAAAAGGCTAGATAGGGGGATCAAATGTTCATTTTTTTTTTAAATTTCAACTGTACCTTTAGACAAGATCAGTCTGTTTTCTGAACAGCTGAGTTTATATGTGTTTTCAGGCAGGCGCAACATTATAATCTGCTTAACACATCCATGTGTTTTATCAAACATGAAATCTATTCTGTCGTGCGTTATAAAAATTAATAACGTCAATATTAAAAAAGTGATATTCTGTTATAATTGCAGATTGATAAAGTTCACGCGGTTTTAAAACTTAAATTTTGTCTTTGTTGAGTGTGTTTTCATTTTTAAAGGGATCTTTTCACGCTTTGGTAAATTGACAAAATTGAAAAAAGTTTTTTCAGATTCGCAAATTTTCGTTTTAGTTATGATATTTGTGAGGAAACAGTAATACTGAACATTTACCATGGTCTAATATAGCCATTATATGCATCTTTTGACGATTTTCAAACCTAAAAATTATAAAGCGTTGCAACGCGAAACGATTAAATAATTTGGAGAGTTCTGTTTTTGTCGTTAATTTTTTTGAAACTACGAAGATTGCTTATATAAGGTATAAAATATATCAAGTATGTGTAATCGGCGGAATAGCTCAGTAGGCTAAAGCGTTTTTACTTCAGGGAGCCGTTTCATTAATGGTTGCAGCGCAGTTGCAGTTGCAGTTGCAAGTTGCAAGTTTTTCACATCGATTTGCAACTCTCGAATAAGTGCGTTTCATTAATGCGGTTGCAACTTTTATTAGGTTAAACACAACCTATTCATACAATCGTGACGTCATTTGCGCGCGCGAGCGTCAGACGAACTAAAAATAACATGGCGGCTCGTAGTTCGAATTGGACCAAAGAAGAAACAGAAATTCTTGTAGACGGCTATGTTGCAAATCGAGAGGTGCTGTTCGGAAAATTTTCGAGTACGATTACAAACGAAGAGAAGGAGAAAACGTTTTGTGCCATTTTAGAATCGTAAGTATTGTTTTATGCGAGTTTGTTCATTTGACAGCTGTCAACTGGTTTAGTTGACAGCTGTCAACTATCCACTCGGTGATTCTGTATTCGAAGTTTGTTATTTGTTCAGGGGATGTGTGCAGCTTGGGTTGCATCGGGTACCGTAAATAGCATCTGATTGTACTTTTAACTTGTTTTGAATAATAAATGTTACCTTTAAGTTATTCAAAAACTAGATAGATATAGAGATTGTACAGTCACACCAATAGGGGGTCACTATCGTGTATTTCATGAACAAGTATAATCAAATCTAAAATAATTGTTGCATAGTGTGTCCCTTGGATAAATGTACAATATTACAAATTTGTGAAAATATGCTCCAACTGTTGATCTGACAGGGGAGATAATGCTGTAAACAGTGATCCTTTATTGGCGATAGTGATTTATATGAGCTGACATGAATTATTGTTTTGTTCATCTAGTATTAATGCTGTGGGAGGCCATGGGAGGTCCATTGAAGACCTCAAAAGTAAATGGAAACAACTTAAGGTAAATTAAAGTAGTATTTTTAGTAGTAATATTGAAGTTCAATAATACATTATGAGGATGAATACTGCTTTATTTTAATTTTGCAAAATGCCTTATTGTGAGGTGTTAGATGTTGTTTAAATACAAAAAAAAAGTTATGATAATCTAAATGGTAATGATGATATAAAGTTATGCATACACAATTTTACTTTTTTGGGGTACTGAACCTTGCATACAGTATAAAATTCACCTGAATACTGTGTGCCAAACATGGTTTCACCCTCATGTAGATACTCAAATTGACTTGTGTGTCACTAAACAATTACCCAAGTTATGAATTATTCTTTTAGTAAATATGACTATTCAACATTTGCTCATTACTCATATCACTTTTATTAATAATTCTTTTTTCTCAGTGCCGGACTGTTGCAAAGGCACGAAAAAACCATAAAGAAGTACAGAAGACAGGTGGTGGGGAGCCAGTAAAGGGACTCAATACTGTTCAAGAAAAGGTTTGCAAGTTTTATAAAATTTAAATAAAAAATGTGCTGAAGTTTTGTTCAAGCATACTGAAGCAAAATTAAGTCTAAATCTTTGTTAATACAAACAATAAACTGCACAATGATTTATAGAGATGAACCAGATACTCCTGTTATTCATAAGACACATGATGAATGTATTATATAAAGAATACTCAAACAAATTAGCATGTTACTCTGATGAAACTGTTGTCATGTTCTCTAAGACAAGTATTTAATAATACACTTTTTATGCCCCCCATAGGGTGGCATATAGCAATTGAACTGTATGTCTGTCCGTCCGTCAGAAAACTTTATCATTGGCCATAACTCGTGCAATATTGACGATAGCACCTTGATATTTGGCATGCATGTGTATATCTCATGGAGCAGCACATTTAGAGTGGTGAAAGGTCAAGGTCATCCTTCAAGGTCAAAAGTAAAAAAATACAATCCAAGGGAAGTATTAAGCCTTAAAAGGGAGATAAATTCTAAACCTGCCAAATGATATATTGAAATTTTATTACAAAGCCGCGCAATAGGGGGCATAGTGTTTCTGACAAACACATCTCTTGTTTTAAATAGTTTCATATTTTATCGAAAAGGATTGAAATTTTATCAATTTTTTACATACCAGTATTTACATAATGTAATGTTTGAAACATGTATTACCCGACCATTGTTTGCTTTATCTTTTGTAATAATCATTTGTTGGAATTTATTTTGTAACAGGTACTATTTTTTAACAGGTACTCTCCTGTGTTCCAAAGGTGGTCCTGGATGGGCTGAAAGGGAATGACACCGGACCAATAGGTACACATTTTGTTTTGTTTACTGTATATTTTTATCACTGCAGTAAACAGCAATATTGCAATTTAAACAATTAAGTTGCATCAGTTGGTAGAGCACAATTCTTAGTTAAATTCAGGCAATTGCAATTTTCACTATCAACAACATGTAAAGCCACTCACATCTGATTAAACTAGAGCTTTGCCACAGACTTGACGAATACCCCTATATGCCGCATTGACACAGACTATTTTGCATGTTGTCTTAAAAAAAAGCAGATGCCATGTTCAATGTTTAAAACGCACTAAGTGACCCCATGACCTAGTTTGTGATCCAGCATGGCCCATGTTCGAACTTGACCTACACATGAATTAGAGAGCGGACGACTTGTTCAATGTTTAAAACGCACTAAGTTACCCTATTTTTTGACCCAGCATGATCCATATTCGAACTTGACCTAGACATCATCTAGATACAACTTATGACCAATTTTTTGACAGACCGACAGACAAGCTCACTCCTATATACCCCCCTAAACTTCGTTTGCGTGGCTATAATAAATGCAGTTGATGGCTACTAGCTTACATATGTGCAGTTAGTTTGGTATTCCAGATTAGGAATTATAAGCTGGTTGTATTTTACTGCCATAATAAGACCTTACATTTTTACTTTTATCATCAATTCCATATTGCAGTAAATCCTGAAAATGACAGATTTACAGCTTCACAAACTGATCTCGAGTCACAAGCTGTTGCAGATGAAGGTATTGATCAGCGTATTTCTTTTTGTAATGTTTTTACATTTAAGTTACATGTTAATAACTTCCCATCAAGTATTTCATCAATATCTCATGTGAAAGAAATATTTAGAAATATGGAGATAACATTCATTTTATTGTTTGGCCCTTTTCTTGTTTTCCGTTTGCGGTCATATTTTTTTTATTTTTGACTTTTTATACCTATTAAGCAAAAAAGCTCTGTCGGTTAAGGCGCTATCTAATGTTATTAATCATATTACCACATATGTGCCCACCAATAGCCCCCATTTACAAATGTATACAGGTTCTTTTGGGAATAATAGGTCAATTACCTCACTAAGTACTTGTTGAAATAGAGACTGTCTGTCATACAATTAAATGCTCAGAAATGTCGTTGAATGTGACAATTGTCACATAGGATTGATTGCATATTATCATGAAACAAAGTATAACTTCTTATTGCTATGTCTTCAAATGTTTAAGTTAAAACAATGATGTTCATACAAATGCTTCTTTGTTTCATAGAGGTAGTATCCAAACCAAAGAAAAAAAAGCAGAAGACCAGTGTTGAATGTAAGTACCTTTTTTTATTTACATAGATCAATAGAATCATCAATTAAGCCAGTACAATAAACAAAAACAACCAAAAAAAAAGAAACAATTATGTTAAAATATTACATAGAACATAATTAAGTATAAATAAAGGGATAAGATTTTGATAACCAATACAAATGTATGCCTTGTAATACATAAACTTGTGAATTCATCATACATGGTGCAAATTGTAAAAACACCCTGTTAATAAAATTATTACATTTTACATTGAAAATTATAAATTGGAAATCAAATTATGTCAATAGATCTAAAATCTAAACTCTGTGCTCAAATTTGAATTTGTTTTACATCTCTATTTTCAGCATGCCAATGCTCTGCAGAACTGCTTGAAATTCAAAAGAAACTTCTTGAAGAGGCTGTGAGAAGTAATGCATTGAATCAGGAGAGAAACCTCTTCCTTGAAAAAATTAGTTCCAGTCTTTCAGTTCTTGCTACAAAGCAGTATTCGGATAATTTGATGTTTGAATTGTAAGCTTATAATGAATTTTTGCATGTGTTCTCAAGTATGTGACATAATGTCACACAGTGTGACATAATGTCACATACTAGAGAACACATGCACAAAATGCCTTATTAAGCCTATATATATGTTATTTTCTGATCCAAATAAATTAAATTTCTTCAGCTCTCTCCTGCTTCAATGCATTACTGCTTGGAAGATTAATTGATTATCTAAATAATTAATTAATTGATTGGTCAAATAAATTATCAGTTGTGTTATCCAATATTGTGTTGCGATGTATTGTTCATATCGCCATGTTTAACATTTTTAATAATGTGTCTTAAGTTATGTAACTGTACGTGCTTTAATAATGTGTCTTAAGTTATGTAACTGTATTGGACGTTTATAAGAAAAATATGTTTCGTAATAACGTGATTAACAAAAATAACTGTCTTAAACTCTCATTATATATGAAATGTGCAAAGTTTGTTTACTTGATCAAATCTTACTATGTTGTTTGCGTATTGATTATAAATTTAAATTGATTGTATTTGTAAACTGCACTCTTATTGTAAACCCAAACGTTGTTATTTAACAACACAAGCAAATGATCCATATTTGGGTTTTGTCCTTAACTCTCATTACATAATTTATGAAATGTGCAATGTTTGTCTACTTGATCAAATCTTACTCTGTTGTGTGCATAGTGATCATAAATGTAATTTAATAATAATTGAAAACTGCACTCTGATTGTAAATCCAAACTTTGTTATTTAACAACACTAGCAAATGAAACATAGTGGGGTTTTGTCTTTAACTATCATTACATAATTATGAAATGTGCAAAGTTTGTTTACTTGATCAAATCTTACTATGTTGTGTGCATATTGATCATAAATTTGAATTGATAATTTGTGTAATCTGCACTCTGATTGAAAATCCTAAGTTAAAACTTTGTTATTTAATAACACTAGCAAATGATACATAATTGGGTTTTGTCTTTAACTCTCATTATGTATGAAATGTTTCCATTTTTTTTTTACTTGATCAAATCTGACTATGTTGTGTGCATATTGATAATAAATTTTAATTGATTGTTTTGTAAAATGATACATAATCGGCTTATCTTGTTTGAACTTGTAACCATAGATAAATTGCTATGGTCAATCAAAACCTTTCTTTGTTCAATACACACTTATTTTTGTGTTGTACATAAAGAATATTTAAGCCAAGTCGATGAAGTAAAAAAGGTTGAAGGATGTATGATATTAATTTAAATTGTGTAACGAATTTAATGATATGGTGAAAACACATTACATATGGTAGATTAATATATGAATGTGCATTACTTATTAAATTTTGTAAGTATATGTATTATGGAATGAATAAAATAATTTCAACGGGAAAAAAGTTATGTAACTGTATGTGCTTAAATAATATGTCTTAGGTTATGTAACTATGTGCTTTAATAATGTGTCTTTAGTTATATTACTGTATGTTTTTAATGTGTATTAATTTATGTAACTGTATGTGCTATTGTGTTATTATGTACATGTTTAGTTCATAAGTCGGCTTAAAAAGCTTTCAGAGCTTGTGTTAAAATGTTTAAATACCCGACTTGATTAATAAATATTACTTGAATTGAGCTGTTTTATGTTCAATGCATGAGAATTACCCCCTCCCATTATTCACTGGCCAAAGATTATTTTTATGCTCCCCCAAATTTGACAGTTCATTTATAACCAGTTTCATGTCTAGGATCCCATGATTCATCCTAATTGGAGATACAATGTATAGTGGTACATTTGCATGTAAGAAGTAACACTTCTTTTGTCCAACTCATTTCTTATCTAGACTGCGGGATAATTCAGCGGTTCATATGTTTGAATAATTGTTTGCAGTGTAAATAAGAACAAAAGCTGTTGTTGTTTTTGTCAAAATCTTGTATTTCATACAACAATTTATTTTTTATTCACTAAAAACAACACAGCTTCATTTTAAACAAGAGTGCCAAACTGTCACAAGAAACGCCCGTTTATAGGTCTTGGAAAACCATGCTAAATGCTAGCAATGCACTTAGTAACGTAGTAACCCGGCATGACCCATATTTGCACATGACTTACATAACATTTAGACACAACTTTTGACTAAATTTGGTGAAGATCAGTTGACACCATGCTTAATCCTTGAAATGCACTAAGTGACCCTGTGACCTCGTTTTTGACCCGGCATGACCCATATTCAAACATGACCTAGATATGGTCTCGATACAACTTTTGACCAAATTTAGTGAAGATTGGATAAAAAATACTTAAATAAGAGAGCGGACACCATGCTTAATCCTTGAAATGCACTAAGTGACCCCATGACCTAGTTTTTGACCCGGTATGACCCATATTCAAACAAGACCTAGATATGGTCTAGATACAACTTCTGACCAAATTTAGTGAAGATATGATGAAAACTACTTAGAGAGCTGACACCATGCTAAATCCTTGAAATGCACTAAATGACCCCATGACAATAATGATGATGATGACCCCATGACCTAGTTTTTGACCCGGGATGACCCGTTTTCAAACTTGACCTAGATATTGTCTAGATACAACTTGTGACCAAGTTTGGTGAAGAGAGGATGAAAACTATTTAATTAAAGGGTGAAACTGTAATACGCCCCTTTTTGAAAATGGGTGTATAAAAACAGGTACTATGATGTCTAACTTGCAAAAATAATGCATGATTTAATTTGTTGACAAAGTTACATGAAGATTGGGCATCAAATGTGACTTCTACAGTGTTCACAAGGTTTTTCTTTTTTTTTTACCTAGTGACCTAGTTTTTTACCCAGTACGACCCAGTTTCGAACTCAGTCGAGGTATCAATGGGACAAATGTTCTGACCAAATTTCATGAGGATCAGACAATAAATGTGGCCTCTAGAGCGTTCACAAGGCAAATGTTGACGACGCACCACACACGACGGACAAAAGGCGATCACAAAAGCTCACCATGAGCACGTTGTGCTCAGGTGAGCTTAAAACAAACACAAAAATGGCAAATATTTACAAATGAGACATGGTTCATATGTGACAGATATCCATGCCATACAGCAAGCTGTAAGTGACCTATGCATGGATCTCTCTCACATATGAACCACCGTCTAAAATCAATGTACACATTAATTGTGGCTTCAGAAACAAAATTTACAGAATAACACATATATTATATATACATGGTCCATATGTGAGAGATATTCATGCCATACAGCAGCCTGCAGGGATGGAAATTAGTGGTTGCGCGTGAGCCCAGGGCCAGTACATGTTGGCCTGGGCAACTCAAATTCAAAAGTTGGTAGTTCGGCTCAGAGTTCAGTGCAATTAAACATTTAATGAAATTGGCGACTGTTAGTTAATCATTAGTTTAATAATATTCAATTATCAAAGCTAATGAAATGATTTTACTGGGACTTGTATAAGGACATAATACAGTAAGACATATAAACACAGAAAGTTTGTCAATTAAACAATGCTGTTGTTGATTTATCTTTTAATTATGTGTATTTTAAAGAGTCTAATTGTAGACACATGACAATACATGTACACTGTACTGGGCTCGTTACTCTTTATCTGGGGAACAAAAACACTAAATATGGTTGCCCATGTGGGCAACCAACTGTAAACAGTTAGTTTCTATCTCTACCTGCCAGGGATAATCACTCAAAAGAGAAGTTTATTCATACACATTAATTGGCTTTGAAAAGAAATTAATCATAATACCATCATGTACAATATATTAATTACTACTCACTGGCATTTGTGAACAAATCTTTTTTTTTTTCATAGTTTTTACCTTCAACCGGGAATTTTCAAATATTGCAGAATCATGGGTAAAACCTGGCCACCGAGCAACAACATCCAGGAATCTGTTAAATTGCGAAAACAATAATAACGAGAGCTACATGTACCATGAATTTATATATTCAATGAACAAATGGTTTTCAAATGTTCATGCTAGAAGGCAAAATATAATTGTAATCAAGCAAAATCAGATATTTTTGACCGTAAATTAACTGACATTGGTAATTACACAGTCAATATGATTGTGATTTTTCATGTTTAACACACCGAAATGAAACGAAGTGACATGTGTCAGAAAATGTCAAGTAACCTTATTTATTTTATGCTTTCCAGTGATTTATAGAGAAATATCAGTGAAATAAAAGTGATATGACACTGTTTCAAACAGTGAAAAAATACAATGAAAAATATCGATGCTGAGTACCGCTTTAATTTATATATAGCAACTGAATATTATAAAATGGTATGAAGGCGGGGACATCTAATGTCTCTGAAATATTTAAGAGATATAAACTTGCATTGATTAAATAGTTATTTTAACTTGATAACCTTGTCAGTTCATTTGAAATAAGGATTTTCAATGCCCTTGTCCTTTTAAGAAAATGAAACCTTACAAAATATCTTACTTCAGGTCTGGTGAGGAGACCGCCTGACAATTAAGGGCATGAAACCCTTTTCTGCACACGTACACCTCTTCATTCTCTGTTGGTGCCACTATTGGTACCAAAGTGCCATCAATAGCACCCATAATATTCGGCAGTGAGCACTTTCTGTAAAATTCGCGTTTCGTCTGAAGCAAACTCTGAGGCTGCGTGGGAAATCTGGAATTGTAAAATGTTAAGACTTGTTTAATACAATTAAAATATGTATTTGAAAATAAAAAGTAATAAAAATGAATTTTGAAAATTAAAATTTATTCAATACAATTATATAATTGTCTTTAATCACAATGTGGCAAAATTAAGCATAAGTTTCCTGAAAAATTACCTTTAGAGCATTATATAGAGGATATTTGTTGGATTCTGTGGATTATCGATTTTAATTCACGAGTGATCATAGAAAATTATATTTTCACGAGTGGCGCAGCCACAAGTGAAAATATATATGTGCTACATTGTAGCTTTTGCCGGTGGTGTCGCTGAACTTTTCAGCCTCCATCATGTATGGACAGATTGCGCACCTCTGTGCCCCACAAGGTCCGCTCCTGTTGTGAACTCGGAAAAACATCCGGTTGTGCTTTTTATGAACCAATATGTCTTGAAGGTTGCAGTCTCTTCTGAATGCTGCTAACGGGGGTTCAGAAAAAACGTTTTTCATATGATCTGAAATGTGCGGAACGAGGTCACCTGCAAATCCACCAATGTAGTCTACGCTGTACACTGCGAACGGTGTAAGACCTTCGTATACGTAGGAGAAACGGGAGATACCCTGTACCAGCGACATCTTCTTAACCTGTCCCGCATACGGACTCGACACAACGACCCGGTAGCCGAGCACTTCTACACAAACGGCCACAGCTTCGCAGACTTCCGGGTCATGGGACTCGAAAAATTAAATGGAACCGACGAGTACCGGAAGACCATCGAACATCTTTGGAAGCGCAAACTGAGGACTTTCAAACCATATGGACTAAACACAAAGACTAAAATTGGCGCGCAATGTTACGTGCGATAATATAACGTCACTTCCGCTAAAGATGATATGCTTATTCACATATAAACGCCGCTGAAGAAGACCGAGAGGTCGAAAGCTACGGCAAATTTAATAAAAGCGTTTTATTTTATATAAACGGCTAAAAGCGATATATATATTTATATATAATTCCTTGACTCAGAAAATCATTCACGTATAGCAATCAATGTAAAAGCTTTTTTACAATAGTATTTGAGTTTTATTTAAGGAGACAACCAGGATCTAAAGTGGAACATTTCCACGCGTGCAGGTAGCTTCTGTAGACGTGACGCATGATATTAGCATTATTTATTTAACGTAACGTTTAAAAAGTCAAACACAATTAGCGGCGTTATAATACCATTGGTAAATATTTTGTTAGCATTAACTTAATTTTGAGCGCTCTTTCCGAAACATTAAATATGTTGTTGAATGAATTATAAACAGGCACATTTATTAATATTATTTAAGTGTATTTTATTTTCTTCACGCGCAAAACGGTTTCATATAAGTTGTTATATCTCTTGTTTTAGAGCTAAACTCAATAGCCATACCCCGTCATCATTCCATAAAATTGAAACATTTTTATTTATGAATTATCCTTTTGTCTTGTTCTTTCTTTTATTATTGACAGTACAAATACAACTGTAGCATTGTATTATGTAAGCTGACGTTAAAGGGAAAACATAGGGGACTATATAGCAACGTCATGCGGGTCTAAGGGGTAATAATAATAGGAATACGGGACTCAGGGGAAGGGGTATTACAGCTCTTAAAATGTAACGACCTCTTACTGATACTAGGACTTAAACGATTTTGTGTGTGTAAAATAAGTACTGTATTTACATAGCATATGGGTAAAAGAACGACAATTGTTATAAGAGGCTAATTATAGCCCGATCCTAAGATATTTGCCCTATCTATTCGGCTGGATCGACATGAAAGACCGGTAAGTTGGAACCAAAGATCTATTAATATGTTTATTTTTATATCTTCAATTTGAACATACTTAGATGTCAAGATTATGATCATTTCAATTTGGAAAAATATAATAAATGGAAAAGCAACTGGAAATATCCACGTCTTCTTCCCTTACGCCGTGTCTTTCCTCTCCGAAAAAAGCACGTAAGAAGCCATGCTGATGGAAATAAGTGATTCATTATTATGTAAGGGAGAAAAATACGCGAAAAATTCCACTTATGAGTTACCTCCCCAAGACAGCAGCACAGCACAAAAATCTATAAATAAACATGTTTATTCATAGATCTGTGAACAGCGCCACTCGTTTTTCGTTTACAGTTTTTTTTTCAAACCAAGAACGGTAAACGGGATAAAACAATCCGTTCCCATTTTCAAACATTTATTTTCGTTATATGAAGATTGAATCGAACTATGAACAGGGAAATCAATTTCGATTTTTGTTTTAAAATTAGTAAAACGAAAAACGATATAAATAAGTCAATTTGTTTCTTGTGTTTTGTTTTTGTTTCGGTTAAAAGAAAATCGGAATATGGGCTTACATGCGTTTTTTTTCGTGTTTCGTTATGTCGAATGTTAAACGAAAAAGGAAAAGACGGTGTATACACGGACCCGTATCGTATTTAACATTAATCTATTCCATACACCTGGTCCTTTGGCCCGCGCTATGTTTGCTTAAAAAAATGCAATGTGTTGTCTTTGACTTGTTCAGTTGTTATTTGTAGCTTATACCCTAGTATAAGTGGCACATATTTGGTGACTGACTTTCGAGAAATCATTCTTCAATCCAGATCAGACTAATTCAGATCGCTCACTTGCAATAATCACATCACGGGACCGTGGTCTATTGGTAGGATGCTGATCTATGAATCGGAAGGTCACTGGTTCGAATCCCGCTCAGACCACGGACTTTTCCGGAGCAAAATATAAATCCCACACCTGCTCCTCACCGACCAGGAGTATAAATGGGTACCTGTGAGGGAAATAAGCCAATGTTCCGTGGCTGCATACAGCGCCGAATGTAAACGGACGACTTATATCCCAGTTATCAAGGTGCAAATTGTCAAAGTCGATTTAAGTTATCGTAATCAGACTAGACAAACATGCATTTGCATTTGCATCATAATATATTGAAACTCAATTTCTTAAGTTGTTTTTCAACGGTGTTATACATGGACATTTAGTTGAAGTGGCATTCACGTCGAAGATGGCAATTACGATGATGACGATGGTAATAGTCTTTCTCTTCTTCATCATGATTGTGAATTGATTATGATTTTGACCAAAATGTTAATGTTGGTAATGAAATGCCTCTGCTGCTGCTGCTGCTGCTGCTGCTGATGATGATGATGATGATGATGACGATGATGACGACTACGACGATTATTATGACGATGACAATGATGATGATGATGACGATGATGATGATGATGATGATGACGACGACGACGATAATGACAACGCTTTATCATAGGCGGTTCCAAGGGGGGGGGGCGGACGCCCCCCACTAAAATCGCCAAATTAAAGTCAATTCATTCGATGTTTTACACTTAACTAGATCTTAATCACCTATTTTAACCCATTTTCCTTCTTTTTTCATTTCTCCCGGCTATATTCGTCCGTATTACGTATAAACTATGCCTTTTTTTGGCATTGTAAGAAAGCACTTTGATGAAAGAAAATAAGGCGTGACGCTCGAGAAGTGGTTGTCAGAGCCTTCAAAATCACTAAAATCGTGGAGCTTCCGGCGGGCTTTGCCTGCCTGGACCGCCTAGCAGGGCTCAGCCCTGCACCCACTAAGGGCCCTAGCGGCCCGATATACCTCCAGCAAATCTTTCAATATCCCGCCCCCCCCCCCCCAACCAGAAATCCTGCATCAGCCCCTGTTTATGGATATAATAAACGGGTCTTACTGGGTGTATTGGCGATCTTGAACAGTTATTATTGGCGTCGCGCTGAAGTGCGGCGACTAGCATGTAATACGTTTTTTTTCGCTTATAAAAGGAGAAGTTATTTTACGGATCAATGTATATATTTTTGTTTTCAGAATATCTTGCATAGTGGTGATTTTTGTGTAAATTAGTGTAAATAAGTACTGCATTTGTGCCTATTACATTTACTACAACATTTATTGCGAATAATGCAAAGCTAATTCTTTTAATTAATAACTGATCAAAGGGACTGGGCAATAATAAAAGATCACAGGGACTGGGCAAATTCGCGAACCGGTGAAACTTTCTTGTTTTGTATAAAAACAAAACTTCTTTGTTCCACTCTCCTAGCAACCACCTAGTTACTAATAAAGGCGCTATAGAGCGCGAAGCGCGACACGTATTATTAATTGTAATAATGAGTCTTGATAAAGGAAAGCTTTTTGTTTTGATGTAGACATTTTAGTTTAAATAAATATGTTTTTTTTATTGTAACCATTTTTTTTGGGGGGGGGGGGGGGTTCGTAAACACATTAAAGTTAACACTTTTACAGTGTATAATATATCAATGAGTACTCAACCCCTATTGTAAATGAGCAACGTAAGAATAAGTTCAGAATCATATCCCTTGAAAAATATGAAATTACGCTTACAAGATGAAGAAGATTTTTTAAAACCTACACAGTTCTGTTCCATTAATGAAAACTGCACACGGATGCCAGTAAAAAAAGGAAACCAATGTAAATAAAATGAACCATGAAATATTTGGGGGTTAAAACACAAAATCATAGATAATGGTTATTTGGGGGTTATAACACAACATCATAGATAATTGTTTTTTGGGGTTATAACACAAAATAATAGATAATGGTTATACCAGTATCTTTTTCTATTTTGTTTAAAATAATCGGCCAATATATTAATATTTACAATAGAAAAAAATCGTTCAATGTATTTTCATTGAGTGCCTTTTACACTGACATTTCCGACGCCCTTTGATTCTTTGCATCAATACTTATCTTGTTATTATTGTGCTGTATTTTTGGAGTGACAGTCCCAGTGCCGTAGTTAATAGCCGTATTTATGTTTGACAAGTTCTATAATATGATACCGTCAAACTGAGTGTACCTAATCCTCTTCGGCGAAATAGACTGGCGGCCGCATAGGGTGAACAAGTGGATCTTAGCCTATGCCGACGTAAAGATTCGTATTTAATCACATGAGCCTCGCACTGTGTAAAGGTTGTTTCATGCATGTGCGTATGGTGTCATCCCAGATTTGCCTGTGCAGTCCGTACCGACTTATTCAAGAACGAAACGCCTAAACTGGATTTTGGTCATTCTTCCTGTGAACAAAAATACAATAATAGCGGAAAGTGTCTTTCCTAATTAGCCTCAGCGGACTGCACAGGCTATTCTGGGACGACGCTTTACGCACATGTATTAAACTCCCTTAACACAGAGCGAGACTCATATTATACAAGTGATACGAATGATAGAAAGAATACATCGAGCTGTAGTGGTAATTAACGCAATAATTGTAAACTTTGTTTAACTTTCTTTTTTTCCAAATCAATAAGAATAAGTGTTATTTCCTTCAAAATTATTATAGCATATATGTATATTTGCAGTCCGCACAGGCTTATCAGGGACGACACTTTCCACACAGGCTAATCAGGGACGACACTTTCCGCCTAATCAGGGACGACACTTCCCGCACAGGCTAATCAGGGACGCCACTTTCCGCACAGGCTAATCATGGACGACACTTTCCGTACAGGCTAATCAGGGACGAAACTTTCCGCACAGGCTAATCAGGGACGAAACTTTCCGCACAGGCTAATCAGGGACGACACTTTCCGCACAGGCTAATCAGGGACGACACTTTCCGCCTAAACAGGATTTTCGCTAAGAAGATACTTCCTTTAAAAGTAAAAAAACCCATAAAAACGGAAAGATATTATGGGTTCTCGATAATCTTTTGACGCATTGAATATCCGTGTAAAGGTATTAAGATATTATGGGTTCTCGATAATCATACAACAAATGTGTCAAACTGTTTTCAAAGCAATGGGTTTACGTACAAAATACAAATTTAACAGGAACGGAAACATAGAGCAAGTTTAATTTTGATAGACTGTGTAATGATTTTCACATTAAGATGATATTTTTAGCTAGTATCACTTTGTGACCTTTTGATTTAAAGTGATATTCTTCGTTTAATCATAACTCATTAAATTGTGGAAAAAAATGTGTAAGTGAATTTCATATTCCGAGTTTTGACCAAATTCGATGATACATAATGGAGAAATTATGAAGAATTGCGATTGATTTCAATTTGGGAGAAATGTTTAAAACCTCGCTCTGTAAAAAGGGGTTTAATGCATGTGCGTAAAGTTGTGTCTTGTTTATTTCTACATGTACGGACCCCCGTGGATTAAGCCATTGAGTTAATTCGAAATTGGTAATTCAGCAAAAATGAACAAAAACAAGAGAAACACAATATTTTATTAAACGAGTTTAGGAATTCTGTTAGTAAGCGAGCCTTTGGCGAGCTTACTAACAAATTTCATGGACGAGTTTAATAAAATATGGTATGAAATGACGACGAGTGTCAGATCTTATTTATCACATGCTTTTAAATGACCAATTAAAATAAATATTAATGCAAGCTTAATGATAAATCCCAAATGTTGTTTTCACTTTGTAACGTCATTTGACGTTGCAACGTCATTTCAGCAAAATAACAAAATGCGATTGGTCAATCGAATAAACATAAGCCAATAAAAACGCTCAAAATGTATATTACACATGTGTAAGATAAAACATTCGCAATTGTTATATTACATGGCAAACATGGTATAGCATGTGATAAAACCTTATTCTGGTATGGAATCATACACAATCAGTTTTACTAAATCCATAACAATGTATTTTCAAACATCAAATATTAATGACATCAATTATTATATTTATGCGTTTGGTTAATTTATAGCTTGATAGTATGTTGCTTATACATTTTCTGGCAGTTAAACATAATTTTGTGCGAAGGTTACTCTTGTTTTCTATAATGCTAATTACAAAAATACACACATTATAACATAAATCGTGCCTTGTTGACAAAGAACAAGATCTAAATCACATTGTCAAAATGGTAAATGCTATCAGTTATAGCCATCTACTTAAGAAAATAATTTGCAGGATGCTTTATATGAAAATGTATATTTTGTATTTTGATATAAAAACGAGTATACACAAGAACAAAATTATCAAAAACCACTAAGCCAAAAAAGGCATAATGTACTCAAGTAGTCAAGAAAAAAAAAACTCGTAAAATTGTCCGATTATGTCAAATTTACGAACAAATAATTATTATAATTTTAATCATGTTTGAAACGTTTTAAGATTGACTATTCTTTGTCATAAATAGTTCGCCGTGGCGTAGTGGATATGGTGCTATCCCCACCGTCGGAGCGTTCTTAAAATCTCTCCCCAAACTGCAACATCTTTTACAAAATGCAGAATGAAATGTAATGTTATTGGTTTCATTTAGTTCAAAACTATTTATTTTAGCTCGATAGCAGCGTCGCTGGGACTAGAACTTGATGTCTTTGGGGAGAGATTTTAAGAACGCTCCGACGGTGGGGATCGCTCCATATTCACTACGCCACTTGTTATACAAGAGTACACGCCGGTTATAAAGTGAATACACCAGTTATGTATTTTTAACTCCGTTATGCTACAGCGCTTTTCTCATAAATATAACTGCGTTTATATTTTTGTTTCATAAAAATCATGATTTAAGTCAGTATGTGTTACTTTTGGAAAAGTTAATGATCAATTATTAGAATTCCGGCCCAAAACGTTATGTTGTGTATGTAAACATATGAGCCGATTCATGCAAAATAACTCATTTTCAATATGCAATCACGCAGGCTTATTAGGCGCTACGCTGTCTGCTTTAAAGCACGCAATAGTTCGTTGTCTCATTTGATAACCATGAAGCATCTGACCAGACTGTGTCGATGAGCAGGCTGTGCTGGAGCTATGATGTTCGCATATGGCAAAAGACCCATTTTTTCAATACGTAGGTCATATCATATACATTTTAAATAAGTAACAGCAGTTATACATGTTATAAACAATATTTTATTATGTAGACAAATACAATCTTTTTTTTGGAATGAACAATTGTAATCATTAACAGCAACATATGTTATGTTTAAGATACTGTAAACTTATGTTCATTACTTGAGTATATTAAATCGAAACGCAGGTGTGCACACATCAAATGAAATTAGTTTCATCGCTTGAATAAAGGCTTTTGTGACATTTTTCATTTTTATTTTTTGCAGGAATAAAAACTGGAGATTTATTGATACTTATCACATGTAGTTGGTTACTTCTTAGCTTTAGATGCCTCAACATTTTTATCTTGATTAATTCACTTAATCGAGACCTTTACCTTTGCACATACAACTGCATTGAATACGCTGTCTTTAAATAATGCGAACTAAATAAAACTAGTTCAGTTTTATGACAATATTGTTTGTTTCTGGCGATATCAAAATGAAGAGATAGATTTGTGAAATACTCTATTGTAAGGTAAAAGTATTTATCAATCTTTTCCTCTAATAAATAATGCGAGATACAATGACGTCCTTCATTCGTTATGACTTGTGATTCAGATCATCTGCATCTCGCTTAAAACTTAAACTAAAGTTACTTAGTATCCTCTGTACTTCATGGCTTATCATAAATTCATAGTTTCATAATAAAGCAGTAGTTTTGAGGCGGAAATACTAGTTTATATAAAGTTGGTATAATTTCAAATTTCAATTTCAAAATTCGATTTTTTTTAAACATTACTCATTGTGAAATATGTATGGCTCAGACATCGCTCATCGATCATTATAAATCCATTTAGTACCAGTGTCAATATACCTTGAGCGAAAAACAACATGTAATGCATAACTATTTCCTATAAACGAGTATTACTACTACCGATACGCTAGGACTCTTAAGTTCATAACTTGTAATACTTTACGATTGATTTGATCATCAAAATACTAAGACGAAACCGATTCCTAACGTCTTCTTTGAACATCGTCTTGAGGTTACCTTTATAATTCAGAATCTTCGATACATGTTAGTAACATCATTATTTATTTGCAAACAACTTTAATAGCGGTATTATTCTTTCAAATGCTATCACGATTGAAACTTTTAAACTTCCGCTTCTTCGTTGATCGTCTGAAATGCAAGATGATCTTAAATTAATTATTTTTTAGTTTGTTGCCGCGGGGTTTTCTGAAATGTAAATCAATAAAATTTTCAAAGTTTATTTCTTAATACTAATGAATCCCCTCATTTTTTATCCTTAATGTATATGTCTTGCAATATTTTAACAAATGCTGGGTCAACTTTTAAGAAATAACACGATACACAACTCGCATGACCCAGTTGACAATGATCATGCTGTTTTTATGAATGAAATCTCCAGTTGTAAAGACACACCTCCACATTAGACCAATGAAATCACTCGTTTGTTTAAAATGTCAGTTAGTTGAAATGTATGTAAACAAAGTTTTCAAACGGCGCTGGACAGGTAGTCTTGATGCATAATGTAACGACAAGAACGGTAATAATATTTTTTCATACGTTTTATTGAATTATGGTATCGAGGTACATGAACTTTGTAGGGAAGATATCCTTTACTCCGTGAAGATTTCAGTCTTAAAGACTGCATGGTCATTATCAACTGGGTCATGCGAGTTGTGTATCGTGTTATTTCTTAAAAGTTGACCCAGCATTTGAAAAAATATTGCAAGACTATGTGGGCGGGGTGCCCCAGGGTTGGTAATGTGGCCATGCATAGTTGACATTTACCGTATTGTCATTAGAGAAGTTCAGTGTCAATTTAAAGTGAATCAGTGTACAAATGAAGAAATTATAGTAAAAGGCAATTTTGGTTGCGCGTGGCCTAGGTGGGCGGGGCGCCCCAGGGTTGGTAATGAGGCCATGCATATTTGAGATTGACCGTATTGTCATAAGAGAAGTTCAGTATCAATTTGAAGTGAATCGGTGTAGAAATGAAGAAATACTAGTAAAAGGCAATTTTGGGTGGGTGTGGTCTATGTGGGCGGGGCGCCCCAGGGTTGTTAATGGGGCCTTGCATAGTTGAGATTGATCGTATTGTCATAAGAGAGGTTCAGTATCAATTTGAAGTGAATCGGTGTAGAAATGAAGACATTATAGTAAAAGGCAATTTTGGGTGGGCGTTGCCTAGGTGGGCGGGGCGCTCCAGAGTTGGTCATGGGGCCATGCATAGTTGAGATTGACCGTAATGTCATAAGAGAAGTTCAGTATCAATTTGAAGTGAATCGGTGTAGAAATGAAGAAATACTAGTAAAAGGCAATTTTGGGTGGGTGTGGTCTTTGTGGGCGGGGCGCCCCAGGGTTGTAAATGGGGTCATGCATAGTTGAGATTGACCGTATTGTCATAAGAGAGGTTCAGAACGATTTGAAGTGAATCGGTGTAGAAATGAAGACATTATAGTAAAAGGCAATTTTGGGTGGGTGTGGGCTATGTGGGCGGGGCACCCCAGGTAAAGGTGCAATGCATAGTTGGGATTGACCGTATTGTCATAAGAGAGGTTCAGTATCAATTTGAAGTAAATCGGTTTAGAAATGAAGAAGTTAATGTAAAATAACCTAATAAAATGAGTGAAAATCTCTGACCCGGCCCCACCCCAACCCCCATAACTTGACCTAGGGGTCAGATCAAAATTCCAACTAGTGCAGGGTCGCACATATGCTTAAAGCTACCATGGGTGTAAGTTGCAAGGATCTAGTGCTAATAGTGTAGGAGGAGATAGTGGCCAAGACGGACGGACGGACAGAAAGACAGACAGACAGACGGCGGAGAATGTGCTTAACATTTTTATAAACATTCCTGTATGTTTTACAGTTTAAATAATGGAGACAATTATTGAAATTTCTTTACATTTTTCGTTGAACACCAATCTATTCGCATCTGTGTTGAGTGTCATAAAATGACAGAGCTCATCGGAAATGACTTAATAAAAAAGACAATTAATGCTGAATAGTAAAAGGAAATTGAAAGTTAATACGCGACAAGACCAGTTAAAATCTATTCAAGATTTTTAACAATTTGTTAGAAGCAATTTAATTAATAGATCATTTTAAGAATACAAATAAAACGTGTACGTTTAAAATATACCGAGCAAATTTCAAGATACAAAATTAAGAATTTGTATAAATCATATCTGAGATAAAACCTACAACTAAGATAAGTGCATGTAAACTGCTTAAGCTATATTAAGCCATTTTAAATAACTTTAAAAGTTTTACTTTTAGATCTGGTATTTAAAAGTATGTCACACATGTTTCAAGTTGATGATTTTTTATGGGAACTTCGTACATATGTTAAGTGTATACAATCGTACAATCGTACGCATTCTTATATTATAAACTACAATCCATATAACATTGGTGTAACGCATTTTTATATTATAAACAACATTCCATAAAACATTGGTGTAATTCAATCTGTTCGTATATACATAATAATATTCTTTTGATATCGAGAGCGTCTCGTAGAAACTTAAATGTAACAATATGTACATTTTACCCGAAGTGTGTCCGAGCACTCCTATCTAGTGAACTTACAATAATCACCACGAAATTGAGCTTCAACTTCCAGCTATTTAGTTCGGTAAGGTGACCGAAAACCAAACGTTCATGCTTCCTATGACAGGGGGTTGAACTCGGGTCATCTTGGTGCGAAGCGTGTGTACCAACCACTGTGCTAATCTAGCTGGATGATCAGTAGCTGGAATATGATTATTGCGAATAAAATTTAAAATTATTCTGCCTTCATTAATCGCACAATGTAAGCTCTTTTGTTAATTGTATCCATAACATAGCAAAAAACACAAACATTCCCTTAAAGCATTTTCACGTAATTGTAATGTCAGTAACAGACTACCAATGCTTGTACTTTTTTATGTGCACTATGTTCACCCTGAAAATATCTAACTCTGTACAACGATTGTGTGTTTTTGATGCAATATATAAATAATACTGTTCACTATGAGTTCGTTTACATGACATAACTGCGATACGTTATTGTTAAGTAAGAGCTCATTATATTGCGAAAAAACAGTATAATGTGTTATATCTGTTTTCAAATAAGTCAGTTGTCAACAATATACTTGCCGGTCGTGCTTCTTTTTCTTTTTTTTTTAATTAACACCGGTGTATTTTATATGGATTATATACATAATGTATTCTGTCAGGTAATGTTGTTCTCACCATTTCATGCCACAGACCGGTTTATTCTGCATAACCAATAATTCAATGCAGTTAAGTATGGTGGTTCAACGGTTTTATCTTTTGATCCAAATGCAAATGTCGATAGTATGAAGACCTTGTGCAGTATAATTTGCATTTCATCTCATCAAATATAAGGCAATATTGATGATCAAAGCGAATGTTTTAATGTCAACTGTACCTCTCAGACTTAATGAGTCTCTAAATCAAAACATATCATGTTTTGTGAACAACTAGATTTTTATGAGAGTTCATACAAAGACAAGTGCAATATCATACAGATGAGGAACATAAACACAAATTATATTCTTTGTTGCGTTTTTTTTAAACCTTGATAATTATAGTGTTATGTTGCATATAATTGCTAACTGATGAAGCACGCATGGTTTTAGCACTAAATTAATGTTCTATGTTTGTTTGTTGTCATTATATTTCTCTTAATGTTTGACTTAGTTTAATTTAAAGTAATACATATTGCAGAAACGTGATAAGCTATGTTCGCTTGTGCTTTTGTTTCTCATTATTCCCAGCATTAAAGCATGATTGGTTCATTTTAATGGCGGATAGGATTACAGAGATAGGAACAAGCAGATTATAAATATCTAAGCGGAAATTGGCACTTAATGAGACAGATGTATAATTTCTCAAGTGAAAAAAAAGTCTTTTAATTCATCGACGACTCGATAAATTATCAGCAAACAAGCATTACCACTCCAATATAAAAGGAACCAACATGACACAATTCAAAATGCTTATTTATCAAAAAGTTAATTTCAATCATGCATGCGCTAAATTACTATGTATACCTAGGTGCTCAGTATCGTTTATGTTAACTTATCGATCTGAGGACAGAATGACACATTTTCTTGTCTCATATAGGAACCTTTATATCAACTGAATGCTGATACTATGTTCATCCATTCCTGAATTCGCGACAATTGCAGATCGTGCATAATGTACTGTTTTGAATGTTTTGACTTAATACATATTTTAGTCCCCCCTTCGAAGAAGAGGAGGTATATGTATATTGTTTTTGCCTGTCTGTCTGCCATTGTGTGTGCCTTTCTGTCCCAAAACTTTAACCTTGGTCATAACTTTGCAATATTGAAGATAGCAACTTGATTTATGGTACACATGTGTATCTCATTGAGCTGCACATTTTGAGTGGTGAAAGGTTAAGGTCACCCTTCAAGGACAAAGGTCAAATTTATTTAGGGGGGTATAGTGTTTCACAAACACATCTCTTGTTTAATATGTCACAAAATGTTAGATATTTTTTACGGTGTAGTTCAAGTTGCTGATGAAAACGATTGCTGTGTGCGCTTTGATACATGTGAAGTAAATGTGTTGCACGTGCGGTACGAGCTTTTATTAAATTTGATGGCTGAAATTGTCTTATTGCGCATACACGTGTTGCTTTTTATTCAAATATAAGAACAAATATTATGAATTTTTGAATCATAATATCGTAAGAATATAATAATATGCGAAACATTCACAATCAGTATTGTTCGCATTATTCGTACTTGATGCGCGAAGAAACCAGAATGGGTACCGAAAATGTAAGAACCTCATAGATTTGTTTAGTTTCATCTTTGTTGGCTGTTTTTTCAACCAAATGTAAGGTTGATATCTTAGCAAATTAGTTGGAGGCACAAAAAGTATAACAGTGTTTCGTTCGAACTGTTTTTTTATTGTCCATTTATAAATGTGTTCACAGTGCAGGGCATTTTTATGTATTACTTAAAAATAATAGTTATTAGAAAATGGTGTTGCTTGCTAAAATAGTTTATGTTTTTGCAACGTTATCTTTGTAGAAATAATATTATATTTGTCTAAAAAATATTGTATTGTTTTAAATACCGAAAGAGTATGCCTTTTGTTCAATAAAAATACATTGTATTAAAGATACGGCTTGGGTGCGTGATACCATAAAGAGTTTAGGTTAATCGATTGTGATTTTTTCGGGAAAAATTAACGATAATGAAATGAATTGGATGTTTCAGACAAAACCATGAATATGCGTTGAGCAATGCATGTAGTTATTAAGCACGGAATGCTTCCAATGAGTTTCAACTAGTTATACCTTAATGTGTATCGTCTTGAATGTCATCATAATTATGTCAATGTATATAGTTGTGGTGTTTGTTGTCCGGTTGTCTATCTTTCAAGCTGCGGAATTCATTTAAGTTAAAAATCAATCTTACAACGCTGGGAGTCATGTGTCCGTGTAGAACAATGTGGTAACGTTTTATATACGAACGCATACAGTAAAATAATCAATACAATACTGAGGATTTTGCAAAATAAAATTAGAAAAACAAAACAAATCAAACATTTTATATCCGCTGATGCTTCACTTACTGGATTTTTTGTATTTTAATAAATGATAAAAACTACGTAGATAAAGAAAAAACATTTAATTATGCGTTTTACTTTCTTGTCATTTGAAGACACGTTCATTAAAGGTAATGGTGGACATTCACTCACAACATCATGATATGCAGTGTATCGTGAATTTTAAGGTAATACTATTGTGCATCTCCATCTGAAGTATTTATATTTCGGTTAATATTGTAAAATACTGTACTCAATGAAATGTCACACTTCCAATGCGAGCAATATACTTGTCGGTTGATACCTTTAATTAGACACAACGTGCAATATGCACGTAATGCAATGGCTAAGTTAATCACATCAGCCTTAGTGAGCATTTAATGTAAAACCTTGAATTAACTATGATTCGTGATCTGAACTCAATCACATGTTTGCCTGAAACAATTTTGAAGTCATTGAAACGTGGAAACCACCACTTAAACAATGATTGTTCGATTCCGAACTCCAAACAACCGTTAATGGGAAACGGCCCGTGTTCCCTTTATTGTATTAATGCGATATAGTATCTCTGTCCGTAAAAACACAGTGCTTTATATATATATATATATATATATATATATATATATATATATATATTTGCTGTTTGTTAGATGATAAGCGAAACTTGTTATAAATAATTCGCTGTTTTTTTTTGTTTTCATTTTATTTTCATTTGTGTTTTTGAATTTTGAAAAATTGTATTATGCCACCGTAGTTGTACCAGTTATATTATAACACGGGACGCAGTAGAGAGCACTCGATTTACCATTAATGTCTGCTTGTCAGTTTGTCTACAAACAAACAAATCAGTCAATAAAATACACGTTCAAAGGACAAAATGTTAAGCATAAGCATCTTTGATTCATTCAGTTGATTGCGCCCATACATATTTTCATCGGAGGTTAAATGAATGCCTCTTCATTCCTTATAATTTACAATTTCTTTTTTTCCGTATTGCGTTCAATGTTCAGCGTCATCAGTTCGCATTTTCAATATCATTCTCAGTGTCAAAGAGGTCATATTCCTTGAGCGCACTAGTGTGTTCACCGGGTCACCCTCCCGCTTCTATGATGACCGTCTTTAAATTGATGTTAGATTTATCCAGTTGTATTATTTACATGTCGAAATTGCATGAAACAATCCATTTTAAATACATAATGTGATTGTGTTCCCATGATTAACCCATTTATGCCTAGCGTCCTGAAAAAAAGGACATTGCAAATAGCGTAGACCCAGATGACACGCCGCATGATGCGGCGTCTCGTCTGGGTCTGCGCTGTTTGCTAAAAGCATTTTCAGTAATAAATATTCTAAATATAGAAATAAGTATACTAAACATCCCTAATTTTCGAAATAAATTGATCTAATTTAGAAGGATGGCAGAGTCCACTGGGCATAAATGGGTTAATTGCTAATGCTTAACGGTAGTATTACAAAGCTATTTTATTTACGCCACTCACATTAGAACGATGCAATGAGAGGTAGCGGTGGGCTCCCCTAGGCTAGGGAAACATTCATTCCTTGATATGAGCGAACCAAAAAGAAGCAATATAGCATATAGCATGCTTGCTCGGTGTTGTACACAGCATATGTTTAACAATAAATGTATGGAACCGTTCATGTTTAACCAATATTAAGTATTGATATTACCGTATGTTTTCATGTTTTAAATTTGGTCCAGCATTTTTTGGCATATTGCTCTTACGTCGTCTGGACTCTAAACGTAATTGTTTGTGGAGCTAAATATGCATACCTGGTGCGGTTTCTTATTGACACATATCGGATAATATATTAAAACATGATGGCAAATTGACGAACTGTATTTCTTGTCAAATGAATTATAACAAAAAAATAAACGTAATGGTTTTTTTTCGAAAAGTTTGGACGGCATCAAAAAGCCCGTTTTCATTCTTTCATTTTATACGATGCTAGTGAGCAACGATTATTATGGATCAGCATGACATGTTATGATTCGTGTTATATTGTTAAAAAATGCAAAACTCATTTAGAGCGATAATCTGCATAGAATTTTTAACAGAGGTGGTAATTACATGATTGTCAATATGGCGACCTTCATGCCGAGACAGCTATTTTTGCCGTTTTATACCCGCTATTACTTTTGTTTATTTTTTAAATGACGCTAATTTTCCAGCCATATCAGTAAAAGGTGATTAGCGTTTATTTTGTATTTAAATTCGTTTGACTTTACTCCCCGCAAATTTTCTTACTGGAGCCCTTATTAGGTCATCTCACTAAGAAATTTCGCAGCGAGTAAAGTCGATGAATAGAGCAAATATTGCTTTGAAATAAAAGCCAAACACTTTCTTCCTAATATGGCTGGAAAGTGAGCGGAATTAAAAAAATAATACAAGTAATAAAGGATATAACATGACGAAAAATACCTGACTCGGCATGGACGTCGTCATCAGGTATGTCACGTGATACCCCCCTCTGTTCAAACCACCATTAACAGCAAAATAGAATAAACACATTATCTCACTTAACCGTATATCGCGTGTCCATTAATGAATCTTCGTCGGCATTTGCATTTGATTTTTTGTTTGGCATATTTTATCATTATTTCTATGTAACGTCTACATTTCTAATTGACTGCTCGGCGATAAGTTATAATTTGAAATGCCTTGCGTACGGAATATATTTGCTAGTATTATCTTTCTTACACTTGTGTTATTTGAAGAGTGTCCCTATTTCGCATGGGGCTTTCTATTGAACTTAACAGTTTCATATTAAATGCAAGTAAGACAAAGTATAACGTATAACATTGTCATAAGCTCCTTGCAACCAAACATTGTTTAGACACTATGCACACAAGCACTTGACGTTGAACGCCGAGTAAAAAAGCAAAATTCTGTCAAAACAATCTGGTATAAAGTGAGCATTTTTTAAACTGTTTATGATCAATAAATCAGACAGGTTAATTATGTGTATGTTGTATTTGATGCATATATTTATTTGAATTTGATAATAATTATTGATATTTAGTTTAAATAGGCCTTGACTATAATTTTAGGCCTTGACTATAATTTTAGGCTTTGACTATACTTTTAGGTTATTGACTATAATTTTAGGCCTTGACTATATAGAGAATATTAGGTCGGTGCCGAATAAAGCAAAGTTTATTTTGCGAGGCTTAGAAAATCTGAACCACGAGCCTTGGCGAGTGGTTCAGATTTTCGTGCCGAGCAAGATAAACTTTGCTTTATTCGGCACCGACCTAGTATTCGATTTATCCCATCAATTTTCTTAGTCGTAAATTATTTCTTTAAAAATAGAATAGGAAAATCGAACTAGACGGAAAATCCCAAAGATATTTTAAGCAAACATTGTTTCATAATTTAAATCGTGTCGAGCCTCATACATTACAAAAAGATCAGTAACTAACCTGTTTTTCTGTTTATCATACCTCTACGTCCCCGATTTTTAAGAAATAATGAAAAAAAGACACTAAACAACTGCATCTTTAGCGTTAAAACAACATGCATTGTGTCGTATGACGTGTTAATAATGACGTCAGGAGTACGCGCACTTAATATTTGTAAATAATGTTATTTTGCTTTTTGAGTTGCATTATGTGTTAAAAATATATTACATCTTGGTATCAAATTGTTTGTTTTGTTGAATCTGATTCGATTTTACTAAAAATGATTACTTTATAGTTGATTCCGAGTAATATGAACATTCTTCGCCGCGCGTGACAACTATATTTCAGCACTGCTGAAATAGAGGAAAATTTATTCCACAGTGGTTTATTTCGACAATGCACGTCTGAAGATGGGATCAAATTGTACGCAATAGTTTTAAACATCACCCACGGACACTTGCAGTGTACAGCTTAGTTAATGGAATGTAATTTAAATACACGCATGTGTTATATAACATCGGTTCAGTATAATTATAATGCTTAATAGCATTATTTAAATGATGCACGTGTTCAAGGCTATAACATCGAATATTTTGACGCACACTTATTATTTGTTTTACACGATTTCAAGGGCGTTTTATATATTAAAATATATATAATAACCACAGCCGCACTTTTGAATTTCCGACTGTTAACATTAATATAAGGCACGTAATAAACTCAGAAATGTACAATAATATGAGCTGAATATTGCTTCTGAAGTGAAAGCATGTTTTGTTGATTATTTTTTTAACGATCTCTTAATTCTCTAACATTCCAAAACATCCGGAAGTGATCATAACATTTACATTACGGATAAACGTTTGCTTTCGTAGTATTCTAGTGTTTACCATGGGAATTGAGTTCTAGTTTAGGTGCGTATGGTTTTAATTAAACTATAGTGTCCATGGCAATTTATCCAAACAGTATGAGGCTGGAGACACACGATCATAAACTCATAGGTATAGTATTTTGCATACCGAATCGTTGTGCTGAAATATATAGAGCTTATGTTGTTGGCTTCTTTAGACTATCGAATTTACTTCACGAGTGATCGAATAAATGAAAAAATCATGAGTGGTATAACCATGAGTAAGACAACTTACTTCATATGATTACACGTGAAGAACAATCTACAGGAAACCAACACATGTTCTTTTTATTAAATCGCTTTAAACGGTTTATTTTCATTAAAAAAAGAGCGTGCATTTAGCATAAGCACTTTGCTGGAAAAATGCCGTCGTGACGTCAATCAACAGTCAACCGTAATATTAACTTTCAGTTCACTGTTAATGTTCAACGTTTGAAATGACCGATACTTCCCTATTAATCACATACCAGTATTAAATAAAACAGACGAGCAAGGGAAACATGTGTGTTTGAGGCGATTAAAGTGTACACGTTTGGAATTGTTTTATTATTTCCGTATAAATTGTACGCACCAGTTATCTAGTTATAACCCTATTTTTACTCGTATTCCACCTAAGTTTTTTTTTCATAATAACTGCGGTTACAATATATATTATTATGACTGAGATAATGGTTTGCTTTTGGACAAAGTGAATTATCAACTATTAGAATTCTGACCAAATACGGTATGTTGTGCCTGCCTACATATGAACCGTGGCATCGACATTAGGTCTTCTGGCATGTGCAATACGAAAACACATTGTTTGTTAGGAAGCTAAGCAGTCAAAATGTATAAAAAGTCACGCCGGGTTTTCGTGTTTTTATTAGCGGGATGAATAATCCTTAGTAGTGGTACAATTTATTAACCGTATTGTGGTCGTTTTTTCAAAGAAATAGTTGTAATCATTGACATATAGTTGTTGTGGAAATTTCTTATTCTTATTTTCATAAGTTTTTCATAATCAATCGGAACTCAGATGTGTAATATTCCTAATGGAATTGCTTTATTTGCTTTACTAACGATTTTGTTGCATTGGATCGTTTTGTCAGGAACAATAACTGGAGATTTATGAATACAATATCACATTAAGTTAGATTTCATCTTTGCTACAGCTGCTTAAATGTATGTTGATTAATTTACTGAAACGACATCTAACATTGATACATAATTTAAATGAAATAGAATTAATCATTTTTATATTTAGGATATCAGATTTCTTAGACGAACTTTTATCTTTGCTTTAAAATAAAATGTAATATGAAAACGTTATAATTACGTCGAATAAATGAAACACTTTTTAACGAATACATACACACCGTTAAAATTTATCAGTTTTATGTGTGTTATATTAGATTTATTAGTTCATAGCTGTAATTAACAATTACATGTTATGTAAATACTGTTATTATTTAGTTTAATAAATGAAACACTTGTTTAGTTACGACGAATAAAACCAAACCGCAGATTAGCCTGATGACGTCATATTATGACGTCATGTATGTCAAATGTGTTTTAGCATGCACTAAATATACGGAGGTGATATGAAAGTCAACTCGAATCATAAAATAAAGTTGATTATATCTCCTCATTTTGCAAAATGTGTTTTTGTGAGTATTTATGTACGGGTGATAAATCTCATTATCATTTGGTACAAAAAACACTCCTTTGCATAAGCTTTCTTGAAACACCGCGAAATAAAGAAAAATCTTTCAGTTTGGTGGCGTTATCGTAATTTTCGAATTTCTGAGTTATCAAAGTAAAGCAAAGGCTGTGTGAGATATTTTATGGTAAGGTCAACATATTTATCAATGTTTAATATTCACTTATTGACTAGATAAAGAGACGTGCTAAATTCGCTACTGCTACTGATGCAGATTATATTAATCTCGATTGATAGACAGTTTTTATAACACACAGACCAAGTACTCTCCGCGGAGCATTGCATTTTATGTTATTATATGTAATATGCTTTACATGTGCGATTGGCTGTATTGAAAATTTAGGGGTAATACTATCATCTTGCATGCTCTAATAAGCAATTAAAATGTTAGAAATACAGTGAGGTTGAACGTAAATGACTGAACAGAACAGAACACAATAGTTTATTCATACTCAAGGATGTTAAGCTCATCGTCTTTTACATAACTGCATGAACATATTACACATATACACCAATTCGAAGTAAGATCATGACACGAAGTTAAATTTGAATCTCAAGAGTACTTTGACTATATATATATATATATCGGGTTTTCTTTACACACTGAACATAACGGTTTTCTCGTTGAGATCATGTTCGTTTTATTCTTTACTGACATTGTGTATTAACGGTAACATTAAACGTGTAGCTTAGGCAATAAAACATGTAGTATATAGGAATAAAGAATCTACAGAAACATAATCAGGAAATAAATTCAGATTGATATCCGCAATTTTATTTATAGCAAGTAAATACATGCCTGTAAAATACAACATAACATTAAATGTCAACCATGTCCTGTGTATTAACAAAATCGTCATGCAGATTAAGTCTAAGAAAGTCATGTTTTTTACCGAAAATTTATTAAAAAAACAACAACATTAATTTCAACAAGTCATATACTGAGCATACAATGTTTGATTAAAACGATATATTTAATTGCAAAAAAAGCGATGCCATATATTTCCGGCGCAGAACGAGCGATATCGTATCACAATTGAGCCGTGTCATGCGATAATGTGTCTTATGTCGTATGCGGCAAGGCTTGCTCCTGACCATAAAGCGCCCACGGTCGCGCTGCTACTTATATTGATTGTTTTCAGAAGCTTAAAACTTCACGCGTACATAATCACGAAAGCACCATATCACGTGGTCTGTGTTGCATTTATCAGCGATGCGTGCCTTTCTTTCAAGTTTAAGAGTAAATGCCACATTTTATGAAAAGCGGCATTGAATGGCGAAAAACTTTGTAGGGAGCGCAATGGCAAATTACCTAGTTAGCCCCCCCCCCCCCACTCCGTGTCATTATTGAGCGTCTGAACGGTAAAATGATCAAAGATGTATTCAGAATTGTTATTTTCATGTCGATATTACCTAAAACGATGTTTAGACAATATCCTACTCGCAAATTTCTCATTGGATTGTGTTAACAACGCTTGAGTTTATGGTGTCGCGAATTTCACTCAGGATTTGTAACGAAATGCACGGTGCATTTTATATATAGCAATACAAGATGATTTTTCAGCATTTTCACGTACTTTACAAAACAATACGACATTTAGTATATATCAACTGCTATTTATAAGCACAAATCGAAATGCAGAGACGTTCTCAGCAAATGTTTTCGTTATTACATGAATAACATTCCTTAAGTTTGCAAAAACAACTTTTAATACTAGTTAAAGGTCTATATATGAACACAAAATAGTATGCGCGGATGTAATAAGCAAAACTCATTTTGTAATCAAACACAAATCTTAATTCCACAAACAAAAGAAATGCCATAAACGTTTGGACTAGCGCTACTACATGTATATCAATCGAGCTGATTCATGGGCAAAAAATATCTAATATCTTATGCGGCAAGAGTTGCCAATGACCAGACTACACGAATGAGTACCTTCATATAAGGAAGTTGAGCCTCAATCTGGATAATGCTTGGAATTCACGCATGCGCGTAAAGTGTCGTCCCAGATAAGCATTTGTAGTCCGCACAGGCTAGTCAATGATGACGCTCTACGTCTAAATCTCATTTTTCAAAAGAAGACTCATCCTTCATGTTCATGTTGTTTGTAATTGTATTAGCGGTTCATTCTTTCATTTCCAGTTTCAGATATATGAACAATTTCATTGAACGCTTTATAGATTTGTGAAAATAGGCATATTTTCCTTAGTTATGAAGTTCTATAGCAAATTGACCAGTTTGCCCTTGAGTGTCAACGGTGATCTTCTGAAGCGTAAAATGATAGATTAATTCTGAAGTGTTACTTTCTATGTCGACATAATATAAAAAAATGTACTTTTAATATCAAATATATCTTATGATTTGTAAGTATTTCGTGCAATTACATTTAAAAAGGTCTTGTGCGAATGGTGATTGAATATAATTTCACAAATTTGTTTGTTAGCAGAATATTTCTTGTTTAAAGTTATGTAATTTAAATAAAATCAGTTGTTGATTTCTATTGGTTCGTTATATAGCATAACTTTTAAAATGATAAACGTGGGTCATGGCTTTACCACCGAACACATTTGTAAAGAAGAAAAAACATTTTTTACATCATAGAACAGGCGTTTTATATATTCTAATAAATCAATTGAATAACTTGAGCCATACTTGCCAATACCCAACTGTTTAACTTCATATCAGGTGCGTAATAAACTTAGAGATGTTAAATTAACCCATTTATGCCTAGCGTTCTGAAAAAAGGACATTGCAAACAGCGTTGACCCAGATGAGACGCCGCATAATGCGGCGTCTCATCTGGGTCTGCGCTGTTTGCTTAAATGAATTTCTTTATGAAATATTCTAAATATAGAAATAAATATACCAGACACCCCTTCTTTTGGAAATAAATTGATCCAATTTAGAAGGATGGGAGAGTCCACTGGGCATAAATGGGTTAAATGATTGCTTCTTAAGACAAAACACGCTTTTTTGATTATTTTGTTTGAAGAGCGCTTAATTATGTTACATATTAAATACAAAAAACATGCGGAAGTGATTATAATATTTATATTACGGATAGGTATTGACTTTCATAGTATGCTATAGTTTACCAAGTGAATTGTGGTTAAGTATAGGGGCGTATGGTGTTAATTATACTAAACATGTTATTGTAACGTAGGCAAATTAACGCGTGTGTTTTTATCCGGTAGAACAGTTGGTATCGTGTTTATGTTGTAAAGATGTGATTCTTATTTTCATCAGTTGAGAATATTAAATCGGAGCTCAGGTGTGCTATACACTAAGTTAACTTGTTCATTTGCTTGGACAGTCGGTTTTGTTACAATTTACCTTTTTTTGTCGGGAATAATAATAACTGATGATTACTGGATACAATATCACATTTTGTTAGATTACTACTCAGCTACAAAATCTTCATTTTTTATTGTTGATTAATTTACTAAAACGACATTTACAAATTAATAAAAATCAAGTATTAGTAACACTTTTTATATATTTGACATCAGATTTCATAAAGGAACTCATTTCTTTGGTTGTAGATTTGATAAGATAAGTGTCATTAGATTTATAAAATGCTAAAATTGTTTAGCTACGACGAATGCATACAAACCATTCTCATAAATTTGCCAGACGTAAGTTGCTTTGTATCGTTTGCACACGAAACCTGTTTTAACATGTACGTAATCATTGCGTATCTTAACATTAACTTAAATCATTAAATATAGTTTATTGCTTATCCTTATTTTGCAAGATTTATTTGTGTACGTATGTATGCGCCTATCATGTATTTCACATGAGAACTAACACACACATAACACTGTTTTGGATACGCTTTCTTGAAACGCCTTATATTAAAGACAATTCTTTCAGTTAGGTGGCGTCATCGAAATGTAACTTTTTCTGACATTACACATTAAAGCTGTATATTATACTCTATTGTTAAGTAAATATTATTATTACAATTAGCAAAGACTGATCTTGCTTAGAACACTGTCTTTTATACTTCACTAACCCAGTATTCTCTTTATTTCATAAATGTTTTTGCTTGTGTTCATGTGTGTAACGCATTCTGTCTTTTCGTAATTAAGAATTGTCTCCCATTCGGGAAGGTATCACGAGAATCCCGGGTAAAAAGCGGTCCGTCTAAAATGCGTATATGACTCATATCCACGGATATGACCGAAAAGTGCGGATATGGACGAATATAAGCAATATCGACACTTTTTCTGCAATGTTCATTTTAATTCTGGATTTTCGTAATTCCGTGTAAACAGAGTTGTCGTTCGTGCGGGAATGTATACCCACTTCCGGTGTCAATCTAAACAATGGGGAAAGACTACTGCTCTATCTTTGAATGCCATAATTTCAGCGGCAGAGTGGGTAAATTTTCAAAGAAAGTGGTTTTACATAAAATGCCGAAGGACCCATGTACAAGAAAAGCTTAGGTAATGGCAATAAGCCGGAAGAATTGGTTCCCAACGTTGTACACACGGGTATGTTCGGACCACTATGCAGACGGCATCGGACCTAACTCTGTCAATCGTAAAAAAGTTCCGACTGAGAATTTACCTCAGCGCAGAGTTCTTCCAAAACATGAGAGAAAGGAGCGTACCATATTACAGCCCATTCCAGAAAATATTTCAGTCACCTCTGCCCTACATTTTCATTCGTAAGTAATAGATGTGTAGCATGTTTTGTAATCACTGGTTGTCCACATGCAAAAAGGGTAAATACAAGTATCCTTCTGCCTATAGTTTCACCCATTCCAGTACAAGAAATAATATAATTGAATAAGTAAATATTTAATATTCTTGTAGAAGGCAATATCAAAACAAACTTAAGGTGTAATTTGATCAAATATGAGCTGTGTTCTGAGAAAACTGGGCATAATACTTGTGCACAGGCTAATCGGGGACAACATTTTCCGCTTATATTGAATTTTTCTTTTAAATGATGTCTCTTCTTAGCATAAATCCAGTTTAGGCTTTTGGCAGAAAGTGTCGTCCCGGATAAGCCTGTGCGGACTGCCCAGGCTAATCTGGGACGACACTTTTCGCACATGCATTCAATATGCCCAGTTTCCTCAGAACACGACTCATTTATGTAATTGACACTTTCTTCTTTAAATAAGGATTTGTGGCAAACTTAATTTTTGGGTTATGGCACATTGTAATTATATAGTTGTTATTATGCAAACATTATTCTCAAATACATTCAGATGCGAATTTTGTTAAATAGAAATAATGTTCTTTACATGAAAAATGATTTAAATGAAAAGTTTACGAGTTGACAATGACATGAATAAAACATGTGTGAAATTTTATTGTAATTGTAATTTAATTTTATTGCCTTGTAAGTGGCTAAATGTTTATAATACAGTAATCACTCATCATGACTCCTTTGTCTGCACTCAGAGAATGTATGACATACATGTTTTTACAAGCAAATGTATCTGTGAACAATATATCTGGTTTCCCAACTTAAGAAAACCAAAACAATGTTTCAACTATAAACGTCCTGAATAATGATATAATTACCCTGCAGGGCATGTGCAGTATGCCTTCACAACTTCAAAGGGTCTCTCCTTGGTCATTAAAATCCATTGCTCATAGACACCTTGCTGCATTGAAGGATAACATTTGGAGCGAATGTAGCAGTGCTTGCTGCTGTCGCTTATGGAATTTATCATAAGTTTGTGGATAAATCCTTCTTTATAAAAATTGAGACCCCTGATGTATTGTCTGTAGCACTGCATTTTTTCGGCATCTTCTGTGCGGTGGCTACTGTGCAGTAAGTAGCTCTCGATGTCGCTAAGCTTCACTGTAGGGAACTGACATGAAGTCCCAGTCCATCCTGCTCGGAGCTCAGCTATTTCGGGAGTTTCAACACCAGAAGATGACGACTGTGGTGCACAACCCGACACAATGTCACACCGCGATCCGATCGTATCTACTACGCGTTGGGCAACTTGCTTCCACTAATTTTAACATTATTTGCGCGTAAAAACGCTTGAATTTCTACTTTGGAATAGTTCAACACATCCTCGACAGTTGTTTTATTATTTATTGGAATTAAATTCGCCGATGTTATTATAGAATCCATACTAACTTTGTTGAAATTTACGCGCTTATAACTTTTGACAACCGGAAGTAAACAATACCTTCCCGCACGAACGACAACTCTTGCTCGACGTTAATTACGAAAAGACCGAATGTTCAATGAAAAATACACAATATGTATTTAATATGCACATATATATATATATATATATATATATATATATATATATATATATATATATATATATATATATATATATATATATATATATATATATTATAATATGTTATATTTGATTGTAACTATATATTATATTTTATTGGTACGTAAAAATATGCACGTTATTTTATTTATTCAAATGAACAAAGGATATCGTAGTGCTACATTTAGATGTTTCAAGAATGATTATAACCATTATAGTTGCGCTGTTATTGAAAAGGGATGGATGTCCCGCAAAAGTTTTAGATTTATCGTTATAAATAAATAAAATGACGTGCATATTTGTACGTACTAATAAACTTTAGTATATAGAGGACATTTGTTGGATTCGGTGGATTATCGATTTTAAAGTGATATTATGTTGGAAAAATGATAATACCTATTAAATTGTTATATTTTGAGACAATACTAACATATTTAACACATATTTTTTTTTTTATTAAACATTGCAGAAAAAGTGTCGATATTGCCTGTATTCGTCCATATCCGCACTTTTCGGTCAATCCGCAGATAGGAGTCATATTCGCATTTTACCTTGGATACTCGTGATACCTTCCCGAATGGGGGACAACTTCTTAATTACGAAAAGACAGAATATGCTTATGTGTAATCCTTTGCATGCTGGGAAATTTGTCGTCTGCTTAATTGTCGTCTGCTAAATTTCTAAAATTAGCACTTTCTTCGATTTTTTTTCAGATAATACTATCAAAATAGCAAACAGTTTGGATCCTGATGAGACGCCACGTTCTGTGGCGTCTCATCTGGATCCAAACTGTTTGAAAAGGCCTTTACAATCCGGTTCCAGCGCTGGACGGGTTAATGTATGTACGGTAAGCTGTATTAGTTATCGCGGTCTTTTGCCCTGAAGTGCTGCAGCAAATTAAATGCTTCGCCCTTCAACTTCTACAATGATCGCGTGAAATGTAAGTTAATCTGAAATGTATTCAACTTTGTTTTTAGCCCGGACGAAACAACAAGAAGGACATATTTTAAATTTCCAACCGGCTTTGTGATTTACATTGGCTAAAAGATAATCGACACTATTTTTTTCACTGGGTATGTAAAAAGAAGGTTCAACACTCGTTTGGTAGTATTTGACGCACGAACGTACATTGACAAATAGCACATTTAATACATATTATGGTAGTGTTTCGGCGAGCCGTGCTCACTAATATTTTAACGGCATTCACAACGGCTACTTCTTAATAATAAGTCTACCGCTTCTTCTTTTACACTTACTTCTGTTGATAGTACTCTTTCTGTTATTTTATTTCTAATACCCAAAGTCCTGTTATTACCTTTGCTGGTAAAATAACTACACATTTTGACTTTCTCATACCTGAAAGTTAAGATTATCCCTTAACAATGTACATACGACAACAAGCATACATGTGTGAACAGCCAGCGTATTTTATTTCACATCATGAATTTATCTCTTAAATAAATAATTAACTGATAAGGTAATGATGAATCATTATTCAACTGATGTTCGAAAACCACATTTATATTGTTGCACGATTGTAATACCAGTTCGTAAGTAGATACCATCAAGACCGGTAAACCAAGACGTAAAGACGTAACAACAATACGCAAGGAATCGCAACACACACATCGTGTATGACACTGCACGCCACCAATACCATTTATCAATGACGTGTACATTTCAGAACATCAAAACTCAATAATTCGTAAACAGCCCGTATTTCCATCATTGCATTTGTGTAATTCTGCCAATATGTTCGATTACTCGATATTTAACAAGAAGAATAAGTCTTCTGGAGCAGAAAATTGCTTATGCCATTTTGAACTAAATATGTGGCAACCTAATTATATATTGTTAACAATTATACACGCCAAACTATTACTCAGAGAAAATATAAATATTTATCAGTACTCTATAATTGACGGCCCAAAAATGAACATTTTTCTCCAACGAAATTGCATCGCGTGACCAAAGAGAACTACAATAAGACATATACTGACAGGAAATGCCTAAAGTATATAAAGTTAATCGTATAATATTTTCATAGAATGATATTTCCTTTTACCATCGTCGCATGTTCCGCAAGTCGGATCATTATAGTGGTCATACATGTTCCTGAATATTTTCTCATTACCATACACTGATATTTGTTTTAAATTCCGTTGATTGCGACTCGTTTACTTGCAACTCTGCAGACGGGGCAGTAGTATCGGTTAGCGTTGCCGATAAGTTCTGCAAAACGCGGCTTATTGCGTGCTTAGCTCTTCCAGTGCTGGAACCGGATTTTGAAGACCTTTGCAAACAGTTTGGATCCAGATGAGACGCCACAGAACGTGGCGTCTCATCATGATCCAAACTGTTTGCTATTCTGATAGTATTCTTTGATTTTTTTTTAAAGAAAATGCTAATTTAAGAAATTCAGCAGACGACATTTTAGCAGACTACAAATGAAGAAGCAAGTAAACGTAAATAACATGAAGTTCTTATATTTGGATGCAGCTGTGGCAATATATAGCTTTGTATATAGCATAGTTTATATATTGTTCATATGAAGCTGACATATTGATGTTCGACTTCATTTGATAGTACTTGGTCTTAATGCAGAGATTATCGAAGATGAACTGTCATCATTTTTTTTATTTCACAAACGCCGTATTAACTGCCTATCAACACAACTAGAGATCAAGATTGCGTAAAAACATTAACCTTTGCTCTGTTAGTCTACAATTTGATACGTTGTCAACGCCATACTTGCCGAATATGCATCTTTGCATTTATAGTAGCACAAGACTTGATGCATATCGAGTATACATTATTTATTCTGTTAGGTAGTGTTGTTCTCAACAATTCGTGCTACATACCTATAAAGACCGCTGGCCAATAATTAAAACAGTTTTGGTTGATGGATCAACGGTGTAAGCTCTTGATTCAAAGACGAATACGGATAATCAGTCGACTTTGTGCAGTTTAATTTGCATTTCATCTCTTAAAAAATAAGGCAATATAGAAAGATCAAATGGTCATATTTCCAAATCATTTGTTCTGTGGAGATTTATTTTTTTTTAAGAAAAATATCCGGCTTTCTTAACAAATGAATTTGTATATTTGTATGAGTGCTCACTTAAAGATAGTTGCCATAGTATACGTATGCGCTTTATATCTCCGTGATTTGATAAACACGCAATACATTCCGTGTTGCGTGTTTAATATTAGAAAAAAAGCTATATTCCATAAAATTGATCCTTAATGAGATTCATGTGATTTTAAAACTAAAATAGTATTCTGTTTTTGCGTATGTTTTCATTTTTTATTGGTGATAATATTTTACTAAATTCATTATTAACAGCCACATATTCCAGAAACATGATGGCTGTGATCACGTGTTCTGTTTATCCCATTGATTTCCATTACAAAAGTCTTATTTATTCATTAAAGTCGCGGATATCATTATAAAGCTTATGATGAGAAGAATATGAATACTTAACAGGAAATTGGAAATAAACGAGACAGAAATATAATTTCTCAAAGGTAGATCTATACTGTAAGACATATCTAACGCAACAACTACATTAAAACAACGGGCGTATGTTTATCAAGACAAACATATTAAGCTATTACGAAAACTTTGTGACTTTATTTTGATGTCTTTCACCACTGCGGGTTATGGAAGTATCTGTACAATTATATCGCTTTATCTTCAAATTTTAGCAACGTATCTGTTATCTGGTAAAATATTGAATCAAATCAATTAATTATACGCCTCACAATTGTGTAAACGCTATCATGGAAAAAATGCCTCTTCTTGGACAATACTAGTATATGCATAGTACTTGATTCAACGGCTCTCAAAAATAAACGCCCATTATTATCGCGTGACCAACGGTTTAAAAACGGCATACCATGACAGGAAATGCCAAATGTAATGTACGGCAATCTAAATTATATTATCTGACAATGCTATTACATTTTGCCATCGTCGTTTGGTCTCCACGGAAGCATGGTTTATTGATCGTGCCAGTTCATTATTACAATTTATTGATTTTTGCGTTTAATTCCGTTGAATGCACAGCGCTTTGTAGGTTTTTACTGAAAGCCCATCCGTACTGTGAAACAGTCGCCTGTCGTATCGGTTTGTTTTGTTGGAATAACATCACATTGAATGTATTCGTTTGACAAGTGTTTGCGTAGCGTACTGTTTTTTGATGGAAATTCGAAAACCATTTATTCTTTGAGTATTTGTTATGGATAGCTATTGGTTGAAGTTTTAAATAGATAACTTATAAGATAATGCCAGCATTATGTTTTGTTCAGAGTTTATTGTCATTGGTGTGGTTTTGGCGAATGATAATTTGTTGAAAATAACTTTGTCTTGTGATTCTTTCATACTTTAAACTTGTAATAAATTGCGCACGGATATGGTGATACTTTTTCAAAATTTTCTTTATATAAACAGCGATTCCATAAAACGCGCGATGGTGTTATTAACATATACAATCTTACTTTAAAATACGTAACCAAATGTTAAAGAATTATCGGTAAGCACTTTAAAACAAATCATTTGCTCAAAGACATACATTAATGTGTAATCAGAAGCAAAGATACGAACTGAATCCCTGAATATACCATTCTCTAATGGAGATTGACTAAAAGTGTACCCAACTGTTTTAAATATCACCCATGTACACTTGCAGTATAGTGTTTATTTTCAAACGAGTAATTGTATTAAAGCTGGTGTTGGTAATACGGGTTCGGTATATAATGCTATTTAAATGATGCACGTGTTAATGACTGTTTCATCTAAAATCTTTACAAATGCGTATTCTTTGTTATGCAAGATTGTTCAGGCATTTAATATATTCTAATTAATCAAAAGTATAACAACATCCTCTATTTTCGATACCCCACTGTTTAAATACATATCAGACACGTAATAAACTCAGAGATGATAAAAATATTAGCTGCATATTTCTTTTTAAGTGAACACATGTGTTTGTCTAATATTTTGTTTTAAGATCGCTTAATTCCTTAACATTCCTAAACATACGGAAGTGATCATAAAATTTACCATGCGAATTTCGTTTTAATTTAGAGGCGTATGTTATGATTAATACTACACTTTCCAAGGGATTGAATCGTGATGATACGTGGCTGAACATGAGCGATATAAAAGTTATAGGAGTAGTATTTTTTAATGCAGCATCCATTTGTTCAAATGTGTAGAGGATATGTGTAGGTATAGGTGTATTTACATTTAAAAAGAACTAAACTCTAGCATTTTGGTGAAATGATGTCGAAATGACGTTATAAAATGACGTTATTGCAAGGGAAACAACGAAAATTATCACAATTTTTACTGTTAATTTTAATTGTTTTAAATTACTCATAGTTGCCTATTAAGCACAGGACAACCTTTAATAAAACATACGCCTTGGGTACAAACATGTATTTGATTTTGTGAAAGTGCACACGTCGGTTAAAAGGTGTGCACGCCTTCTATATGTATATAACACCATGGTTAAGCATAAGCTACCGCTGTTATATTTTGAATAATACGTGTTGTAATACCAGAAATTATGTCTGAAGTCATCATGTGTAACGTTTTGAAACATATTCATCAATGAATTATACTTAGGGCAGGATGCCATTTATTTAATATGTCTGCATATAAGACGGGTCATGCGAAAACGGGCCTTATGCCATATACAATTCGCAATCTGGTCTGGTCAGGATCTACGCTGTCCGCTATAATGACATACAAGTTTTCGTGGTTTCATTACGAAACTAATATGGCAGAAGACCCATTTTCGCATACGCGACTCTTATCGTACACATATGTGTCTTGTTCTGAGAAAACAGGGCTTAATGCTTGTGCGTAAAGTGCCGTCCTAGATTAGCCTGTGCAGTCCGCACAGGCTAATCAGGGACGACACTTTCCGCTTTTATGGTATTTTCAGTTTAAAGGAAGTCCCTTCTTACCGAAAATCAAGTTTAAGCGGAAAGTGTCGTCCCTAATTAGCCTGTGCGGACTGCACAGGCTAATCTGGAACGGCACTTTTCGCACATGAATTATGCCCAGTTTTGTCAGAACAAGACACATATTATTATGTTCAATAAATCACAGCAGTATTCTATTTAACAACACTATTGTGTACTGCTGATAAGTAACCGCATTCTGCGGAAGGAACTGGTGTAATCATGGAACCTTCTTTAATGTAGAAAAAAACAACATAATAATTGTTTCAATCAGTTGAGTATATTTAATCGGAACACAGGTGTTCAATACACAACATGAATTTTGTTTTATAGCTTGAAAATTGGTTTTGCTACATTATATTTTTGTCAGATATAATTATTAAAGATTAATGGACACAATATCAACTATAATCCGATTACTTCTTAGCTACTGAAACTTCAGTATTGTGTTGGTGTTGATTAATTCACCGAAACGACATCTAACCGCTACTCATAATTTAAATGATATAATATTGATCGGTTTTATACTTGGAGTATCAGATTTCATAGAAGAAATAATAACTTCGGTTTAACATTACTATAGGTATACATTTTGTTATAAGTTTAATAAATAATACAATTGTTAACATGCGGCGGATAAATACAAACCATTTTGTGTCGTAAATAGGAATGACGTTAGTCGCTTTTTATGCATGCACGTGTACGTGCTTTAACATTTACTTAAATGTAATGCAGTACATCTGAAAGTCATCTCGAATCACGACATACAATTGATGATAAATTGTGAACGTATTCATACACTTATGACGTGTTTCATCCTCACGTGTGAATTGACAAACCTTTGATAAAAAACACTCCGTCGGTTAAGCTTTCTTTAAATATCGCTATATAAAGAAAACTCTTTCAGATTGGTGGCGTCATAGTTTTTATTTCCTTACCATGTCAACATATAGAGAAAGCTTAGCGATTTATTTATTGTTAAGGTTTACATATTTATCAATTTGCTCCTCTCAGATGAGAGAGAGGTCAAGAGGCGTGCTCCCTTCCATTGCCCTATGCAGAGTTGTTGTTCTTTGCTCTCATATACAATATCTGCCATCACAAAAAAATCCTACCAGATTTGTTTGGCTGTTTGAAGTATTATATGATGACATGAAGTATTACTTTATTTTATATTTTGAAAAAAAGAGTATTAGTTTATATTATAGTTGGCTATCATCACGTATTTGGTTATGAAGTCTGGCTTGGCTATCATCACGTATTTGGTTATGAAGTCTGGCTTGGCTATCATCACGTATTTGGTTATGAAGTCTGGCTTGGCTATCATCACGTATCTGGTTATGATTTACTGGTTTGGCTATCATCACGTATTTGGTTATAGATAGATAGATATATTTATTTCGGCATAGGAAGCATATACACAGTTCACAACATAACATAGAATAAAATAATAAGCAATTATTAAAAACTATATCATGTACAATAAACTATGACATGCTCACCAAACCAAGGATAACACAAAAAAGAGCAAGCCCTTATTTCCATTGTGGTCCTTATTATTGGTGGCATGACAAAAAGAGGCAGACCTTAAAAATAACTATGTTGACCTTAAACATAAATATGTTCATAGTAAAATAATTATTTAATGAAATAAAAAATATATATCACCGTTCAAAAGAGATCAAACTAATTATCACAGTAGTGCTCAGAAAGTATGACAGGAGCTGGAAACTAAGATCAATTGATAACGTTATCAATTATTGCAACACATAGATATTTTGACAGTTGTAATTTGATGATATGAGGTATCATGAATTATCTAAATTAAATATATTGCTAAAATGTATGTTATGAAGTATGAACTAATAATTATAAAAAATAAAAACCTAAGACGAAGTTAATATCTGCTTATTAAAAGTGAAAAGATACACATATATAAAAAATTAAATATTATTCATTAAATGACTTTTAATGGCAACCTTAAAGCCTTCTAACCTGTTGACCTCTGTGAGTGACTCAGGTAAAGAGTTCCAGAGTTTAATGCTGTTAAAAGAAAAGGATTTGGAACCATGACAATTGACCTTGGGTAAACACTTTCCGCTTAGACTTGATTTTTCGGTAAGGAGGGACTTCCTTCAAACTAAAAATACCATAAAAACGGAAAGTGTCGTTCCTGATTAGCCTGTGCGAACTGCACAGGCTTATCTGGGACGGCACTTTACGCACAAGCATTAAAACCAGTTTTCTCAGAACAAGACACAAATTATCTTTGTCGCTCTTAATACGCTTGATTTTTACTAAATTTCCCTGGTTTAAATAGCTGTATTTATTTTATTTGTATCATGTTCATTACGCATAAGCTAAAATGTAATACAAGTTAGGTTACCTGTATACTTAATCAGTACACAAATTTATAGATTTTTTAATCGGTAATTCTCAGATTGAGGAAATACGATTTTTATGAAGTTTATATACTTAGCTAATAATTTCAAATTCAATTATGATAAGCGTTACTTTTTGTTAAATGTTGATGACTAGGATATTTGTCTTCTAACATAAGCATTACTAGTCATTTATTAATGGTTCCCATACATCTTTAAATCAGGACGTCCGATAATTGTCTTACTATTACATATAAACGCGTATTACTCTTACCAATGCACGAGGACGCTTTAGTGAAGAACCTTTAAATACCTTACGATTCATTTGATCATTAAATCTCGAAGACGAAGCCGTCATATACGTTTGTCTACTTTTCGTTCACTAGCCTCCTAGGCTTACCTTTATAATTGCAGAATCTTTCATTTGACTATAAATCAATTTAAAAAAAAACACTGAAATCGCGGTCTTTTTCCTTGAAATGTTAAAACTATTGAACCACTTCGCCATTTAGCTTCTGTGATGGCCTTCTTAAATATATGATGGTATTGGGTTTTACCTTGCGACATAACATGAAAGATGTATATTGTATATTTGGCACGCGCTTTTCTAACTGGTTCTGTAAGCAATTTTGCGTAGACGATTGGTAAAATTAATTTATATAATACCAAATATTGTTATGAACGCGTTTTTTTTTATATAACTTTCATGGTGATTTGTTGCAGGAAAGTACCTTGATAAACCATAAATAAATTTAATACAAACAGTGTTTGTGCTGCCGCGGGAGTGGCTGATTGGGCATCAACGGCATTTAAAAATGTCAAATTCTTAATAATATCAATGTTATAGCTAATAGTGATGTCTTTGCAATTACCACAAATACGTATGGTACTTTTACTTTAAGAAAAATGTCAGTAGGATCTGCCAGTATAAACATATCATTTAGAGACATGCACTCATTATAAATTATATATGTACGCAAGAAAGAAATGTTGAATGATGGCCGTTCTGGTTTGAAACTACAAAACGATAGATTGTATTTTTTTAAATAACTTTTTTGCTATAAACATTTATACTAAAAAGCATGGGCTATGTGTTTCACTTGACTTTAAGAATGCTCATATCTTCATGTGTGTTCAATAGGTTGTTTACTCGGTGTATACTTGGCTATAATTATCAGTCGATTCATAGATTTGATCATATGGAAAATCATGATATGTACGTCTTAAATATGCCTAAATATGCTGCATTACTACTGAATTAATATACAAGGTATCTTTTTATTAAGATTTCTTAATTCAAATAATGTTGTTACAACGCTTTTGATGCGGAGACGAATGCCAGTAAAATTGCGGTTTTATGTTTAACCATTTGCATTTAATCTCCGGCAGTGAACATAACATTAAGCTGAGGTATATGTTGTTAAGTTTCCAATTACATTCAAACCCCCAACAGTAATTGGCCGATGGTAATTTGCTGATTGCTAAAGTAATTACTTAAATTGTTAATTGGAATGCATTTTGATGAAATAGTAATGCATACTTATTGTTGTAGTTTTGGATATAAGTGCATTTTCATTTGTATTTCTCTTTTTTTAATTAATTTATTAATAAATAACTACTTCGAATTAATATTGTTTTATTTCTATGTTAAATCGAAACGCGAACTTTTATATTGAATCAACACGTGAACTTGTTTACTGACATTAAAATGAACCATTCTTAATAAGATTTTATAATATTTTTGTGTCTTTTGGGTTTGCAAAGAATAGAGGAATATATTGGAAAATCCTGACATCTGCATTCACTTTTATTAGAAAGACTTGTTTGTGTTTTTTGTCGGTTCTTTCCATGTATGAAATGGGTTAAATTTGATTAATTTGACAAGTGCTTACAATTTCAATGTTCGAATGCTTATGGTATGCATAATAAATTATCATATACATTGATGCTATTCAAAACGGGTTTATATACAGAATGATCAGCTTTCGATAACGGATCAAATGCGTAATTTCTTAAATGTCACGTGTTGTTCATATTTGAACGCTTTAAATTACAGCTAATAATTAGTAGTTATTTTAATGCATGTGTGTATTGGGCCTATTTCCTCGAGCAAGTGTTATCTTATAAGCAAAATAAGCCTTCACGGTGAGAATAGCATCAATGTATTGTCTGGTTGCTAAATAGAGTAAAGCTAATGCTACAAGCCCATGGCAGTTTATATACATGTTCTTCTTATAGTTCAGTTTTCAATTCGCGCAAGATAACCTTTAACGAAATAATACGACATTTTCATCATGTTTTGCAAATGTTACCGCTGTTATTGATTGCACTATCTGAGGAGTAAATACGGCATTACCCTAAATGAAGACAAACACTGCTCTAGTAGATGCAATATCGTTTATGAAATCACAAAAATGCGCGATCATATACATTTATTTATGTTTTCGACTCTTTTATTCATAACTAAGATGTGTGTTTATGTTATTGCAATTTTATTGAAATGTATCGATCTTGTTTTTCAATTAAAATGAAATGTACATATATTACATGGCAATTATATCGTGTACAAGTGTACATGTATACATGCTTTAGTGTTGATGATTTTACGATTATATACAAAATGAAGGTTACATTTATTTATCTGTACGGAACCATATACACTGTAATTTATATTATATACGACAATCGCCTAAAATGCGATTTGTGGCTATTTCATGTAAGAACATAACATAAGGAACGTTGTTCTAAAATGGTTAATTCTCTTATTTCAGTATATTTGTCGACTGTATTTAACCGATGCTGAACCAAGACAGTCTGAGACTATATAGTCTATGTGTGCAGATGTTCACGATATAGTTTCCTCTCTCACAGTTTACTTAAGCAACCCGATAGAAGAGGTCACTAACATGATTTCTCTGGCGTCTTGTCTTTCGTTTTATTTACTTTATTTGATTGCTGCGTTCAGTGCATGGCCTTGCTTCACTGTCAGCACACTTTACATTCTTTGTTAATGATAATTATAGATACATTTAACAGAATAAATAGTAAGTCGGTATATAGGATTTTGAATTTACAGAAACATGATCAGGCGAGCAAGTCTACTTATTACTCGCTAGTCATTTATTTAATTCAAGTGATTACCTTCTTGTAACATACAACGCGACATCCACTGTAGATCAACTTCTCTGTATAAAAAACAGTCGCTATGAAGAGACGGTCTAAGCAAAAAATAATAATTCAAACATGAAAGTTAAAAGTTATGTTACCACTGAGCATAAAGGGTTATTTTTATAAACACAATTATAATGCACGGATGTTATAATCATCAGTCATTTTTGAGGAAAACAATAATCTTAATTCCCTTAAGAAAGCAATGGCCATATATTTATTGTGCAATACTAGCGTTACTATTAAACAATTTTTTTCGCGCCATGGGACTTGTGGCGCATGCGCAAGGGTTGCTCTAGACCAGACAGCGATTATTTATACGCGCACTACTGCACGCTAACACAATCACGTAGCCTGTGTTGCATTTATTAGCGGTTCGTGCTTTTCTTTCTAAGATTGAAGTTAATATTATTAAAAGCTATATCGATTGGAGAAAAAGGGCATCGCTGCCATTGTCACGAAGCGCTATAGAGAAATAACTAGTTCGCTCTTCAGCATCAATGGTAATCTTCTGAACTGGAAAATGATCTTATATTAATTCAGCATTGTTATTTTCCCTGTAGACATAACATGAAAGGCTGTCTTTTCAATGACTTACACGCGCAGTTCTCTCAGGATCTGTTATAATTGCTTGGCTTTCTATTGAATTTTCTAGTTAACGATACACGCTGTGTATTTTACATGTATGCAAGTATTTGTTCCGAAAAATGTTCCCTAATAATAAAACGTTGTGTCTTATTTTGTGAAATTATTGAAATTATTTCTTGTTAAAATTGCTCTTGATGCAAATATTTATACTACAGCTGTTCATGTAAAAAAAATGTCAATTTTAATCTTGATCGAGACCGACTTCTGATTGTTTTATGATGACATGTAACAGATGTATTAATACTGAACGATCAGAACTTTGTATTACATTTATATCCCCGTAGGAAGTAAAGGCAATATACTTGACTAACCGGTGCCTGGTTGCCTGGGTGTCTGTATGTATGCCGGTCCTTCCGTTTGTTTGTCTCTAGACAAATTGTTTAAAGCAATTTTCCCCATAGGCCTTTAAATAATTAATATTCAAACTTACATATATTGCATTAGTAATGACTGTACGATTGTATCTTCCTGTGTTAAACATAATAAACTTTATGCTAAGTTGAATTAATTTAAAATTTCGTAGAATTTCTGTCTGATTATTATTTTTCATATAGGCCTATTTATTCGAGTAGCTGTTTTATTATTTAGCCTTGCATAGTATTATATTGCTCATACACTTTCGTGACCCGGAATATAATCCTTTGTTTAGCCATATATAATATGTACTAATGCTGATTTAAATTCCGATGCATCATATTTGTATTGACAGTGTTTTTTATGGCAATTTCGGGGCCGATATTCGGCCCCATTCCCCTAAAAAAAAGTATATATTTTCCGCCCATTTTGTTAAAATAAATCCCCTACAGAAATTACAAAAAATATTTTTTTTTTTTTTTAGAAAGAACTGTTTCATAATCATGACAAATATATCTCAAATTTATTTAAAAAATAACAAACAAAGTATAGAACTATAATTTATATGATTTTAATTATTATAAAGTGTTATATTAAATTAGATTAGTTTTTTCCAAATCAGTGGACTTTTCACATGAATTGCATTTTTCTCCCAAAATGGCCAGGAAAAGGCCTGATGTATCTATATTGTGTCAGTATTTGTTGATAAAAACATTCCAATTTGGTCCATTTTATTGATAAAAAATGCTCAAATTTGCCATTTAGTCGATTAAAAAAAAACTCAATTCGACTCAAAATGGCTAAGAAAACTGAGACTGTGCATGAAGGCTGAACTGTCTGAAACTAATGTTGAAAAATCATTGGTATATATTTAAGAAAAAAGGACAGAGACATTCTGCTGTGAATATTATATTCATACAAACATCTGTATTCATATAATAAATATCATTACATATAAAAGAGTGAATTTTTAATTTTCCCCTTTTCCTAAAAAACGACGCATTTTTCCACTTTGGACGGGCCCCGCCGCCATTCCTCTATAAGTGAAAAAAAACACTGATTGATTCCTTATTGACAAGAAAAAACGATTAAACTAAACCTTGTTGACAACGGTTAATATCTTGATGTATAGCATTCTTTGTGGAAAGCAATCGTAGAGGAATAATAAATGTTTACAAGAAAATAAGTCGTGTGATAAATTTCGTTTTATCAAAATGACACTTAGCAAGCTTTGTAATGGAATAAATTCATTCATTAGTGAATTTAAGCATCTTGCATATATGTTAAAGCATCAATATCTTGACTTTCTATGGTTTACGTATTGTATATGCAATAGTTGGCACTCATATTTATGAATACGTCTTTGTATTTGACATTGTATTGATAATAGTTTGTTTCTCGTCTCAAAACGCGTTAATGATACAAACGGGCGTGATTTATGTCCTTTATTCTATTTCATCACATATTGTTGTGTCGATAAAGAACGTCGCGAATTTGAAATAACGGTTCTACAGTATATTTGAAACTGATCAACAATAATAAGTAAAATTGCAATTCATTTAGAGCGAACACGCAATAATGCAAAATACAATTACTACTTAAAACACATACATGCTTGCTGTTTCAAAGAAACAAAACTCCCCAAACTAAGCATCGCGTGAACATTAAGCGCTTTAATACAGAAAACCGCGGTAGGCAATTCCCCAAATTATTTAGACAATCTTTATTCCATTATCAGAAAATGATACTGCCTTCTTCCATAGTCGTTTGGTCTGCACAAGGTAGTTTATTATTTTAAGACAGTTCATTGATTTTAGCGTGTCACTCCGTTGAAAAGAATGCTCTGTGCCTCTTTTCACTTGAAGCTCAGAGTTGTATATACTTGCATTAACTGTATTAATTGGATTAGTGTTTCTTTAGCGTAAAGTCCGTTGATCATTATGATTCTGTTGTATTGACCGGTAAGCCATTCATGTAGTTTTGTACAGATGCGCTATACAGAATTGCATACATTATATTCGGTTTTCAGTTTATTTGTCGCTGTTGTTAGTTCTCTGAATGGTTTTGTGTCTAAAAATAGTGTTAAATTTCAAGCTTTCCTCTACATGTTTTGTTTATTTATTGTTTTGACATATGCATTTTAACTACTCAACTATTATGTATTGTACTAACAATGGACCGCTTGCCTGAAATAAAAGTATCATGGGGGTTAACATAAATTTCTCTCCTGATGTATTATCTTGAGTTTAATTTCTTGCTCCATCTAAGATAGCTATCAAAGTTATATCAACGTTTTAGCTGAAAGTTTACGGCTTAAAGATTCGTTAATTTGTCTGCAGTGTTTGTTTTTATAAACCAATATTTCTATTTTTTTCTTTACGCATAATGTTATTATTGTTCACGGGGCTATACAGTTTATAGTTCAAAGTCTCAAACTAGAGAAACATGCAAGCATGGTATGGATACAACAACAACACACACTGTTGATGCCATGGGTTACCATATAACGTTAATCAATGCTAATGAACAAAGACATCAATCGAGGATTTGACATTTGTCTTACTGGCGTTTGAAAACCGACTTAAATGGTGCACGTGTTGACAAAAACGAAACAACATAACACCGATTTATCAAAGTTTATTATCTGTCGAACATTATTTCAATTGTGATTTATTCAGTCTGAGAAATTCGTTGAAAGTTAACAACTATTGTATTCGATAACACACTGTTTTAAACTCATATCATGCACTTAACAAACGGAGATATAGCAAATCATTCACCGTGTATTGTTTCAAATAATAGTCGAAGAATGCTTTGGTACATCCCTTTAGATTCGAGCGAAAGCTGGAATGATTAGAAACTTTACATAACGGAAAGGTGTGTCCTTTAAAATGCATAATATTCTTGTTAATAGAAAGCACATTTCGATGTATGTTAGGGGGCATGTGATATATAATCATGATATTATCGAGCCGAATATTTCTGTCGCGAAGATAACCGACTGATAAAGAATGCATTCAGCTATTTACTAGTATGTATAGTATATGTATAGTTTATATGTAGCTGATAATACATTGTTGACTTCGTTATTTAATACAAGGTCTTATTGCAGAGATTAGTGTAGATCTGCTATCATCTTTTTGTATTTTTCACACGCCGTTTTTACTTTCTTAACAACTATAGCGCAACATTGCATAAAACATCATGTGTTATATATTAAAAAAAACCGTTTCCTATGTGAATCCACCATTATTTAAGTTCCATTCTTTATTGAACTCAACTTGTAAAATTGAAATTATAAATTTGTGTAAATATGTAAAGGAAGCTCTAACCGTTAGATATTCTATCACAAATAATAATGTCAACGAAAACTAGTATTTCTTTACTGCCAGTGAAATGATATTAAACTATATAATATAAAGTCGTACTACTTTGTTAATTATACTTTGTCTCAAATTGTAAGATTACATTTTACATGTTATATCTCATACGTTGTAATATATAGACACATGTTATAACACATACGTTGTAATATATAGACACATGACAATATTGTGTGTTATATTTAATGTATTTAGACGATGTACATATGCATAAGTCTTAATAAACTGTCTGTTTTGTTCTGTTATATCAGTTTTCAATTTAATAAGTTGTCAACGCCATAATTGCCGGATATGCGTATTTGTATTTTAAGCAACATTTGCAATCGTTAAATATTGGTCCGAAATAATATATTCTGTTAGATAATTGTGCTCAAACATTTGTGCCACATAGGTATAAATACCGCATAGTCAATAATAAAAACATTTTAGTTTGATGGATAAACGGTGTAAGCTCTTGATTCAAAGACGAATACGGATAATCAGGTGACTTGTGCAGTTTAATTTGCATTTCATCTCTTCAAAAATGAGGCAATATAGAGAGGTCAAATGGTAAAATTTTCAAATTAACTGTACTTTTGAGATTTAATTTGTCAAGACAAGATCCTGTTTATTTAACAACTGAATATGCATGAGTTCTAACATTAAGAATGTTGCATTAATATACATATGCGCTATATAACCCCGTGATTTAATAAACACGTTGTATATGTCCGTGTTGCGTGTTAAACATCAGAAAAAAAATGCTATATTCCACTGAATTGATACCTAATGAGATTAATGTGCTGATAAAACTTAAACAGTATTTTTTCCGTGTGTTTTCATTTTTGTTGTTGTTCATATTTGACTAAATTCACTATTAACAGACACATTCCGGAAACATTATGGCTGTGTTCACGCATTATGTTAACTCCAGTTATTTCCATTTTAAAGCCTGATTTATTCAATAAACTTGCGGATATCATTTACAAGCTTTTGAGGAACATTATGAATACTAAACATAAAATAGGAAATAAATGGGACAGAAACATAATTTCTCAAAGATAGATAGCCACTGTAAGGCACTTCTAGCGCAACAACTAAATTAACACAATGGGTTTATGTTTATCAATATATCAATATCAAGCAATGACGTACAACTTGTTCACTCAATGACTTTAAAATTATTTTTAATCACAACCGAACGTTTTTTTAGACGACACCGAACTATTATTCGTTGTTCTGGAGCCATATTCAACTAAATATTTTACTTTTTCATTCATAAACATTAAGACAATAAACGGTCCGTATTGACATCATTGTGTTTGTGCATTGGGCTAATTTGGTCGAGGAGAGGGCTCTTTAACAATAAGACATAATTGTTGCGCACTGCGCGCTTTCATCGGTTGTACATAGATTAAATACTTTGCATATGACGCTATTCTGTTAAACATTAACCAGAATTGTTCAAATAACGTGTTGACGATTGGCAATATTGAACACCATGTCGACAAACATATTTCTACAACGAATGAAAAGTCATATTTTAAAAAAATATGCACGTATACTTTGTATAGCTTACGGAAGGCGATGACACAAACTTGTTGATAAATACGAGATCGTGTATTGGAATATATTCGTATATAATGTAAAACTGATTTGACAAGTTTGTTGTACGCACTGTCAATTGATTTGTTTGTGATAAATTGTTGGCTATGAGTGAGTTCCGGGCGTACCTTTCGACATCTTTCCATCACAATCTTGTGCAGTGACAATTGGATGGTACATGTCAAACAAAAACATATAGTAATCGATTCAATGGCTCGCAAAATGCATGCCGATTGACATCTCGTGACCAAGGGTTTAACAAGGGTTAAACAGCGGCCTATCATGACAGGAAATGCTATCAAATGTACGGCAATCTTCATTCTATTATCAGAAAATGATATGTTAGTTTGCCATCGTCATTTTGTCGTCACGGAAGCATGGTTTGCTAAATGTGCATTTGCATTATTACGATTTATTGATTTTGCGTTGAATTCCGTTGAATACAAGGCAATTTGTTTTGTGTTTCTCTATTACAAATAATCAGTTAACCGAGACAGTAGTATCAGTTTGTATTGTTGAAATAACTTAACATTTACTATATTTATTTTGGAAGTGTTTGCGTCGCGTACTGTTCTTGAATGGACATTAAAAAACCTTTTCTCCTTATGATAATTTGCTATGGTTAGCTATTGTATGTATTTTTAAATATAATATTTAAAAGATAATGCTATAATGCAAGTTTGCGAATGCTTACTTGTTTACCATAACGTTGCCTTGTGTTTCTCTCATGGCTTGGCATTCTTTAGTTCTCTTTTACGTAGGCATAATTATCAATGTTCTCGGCGTTTACTTTAAAATTGTAATCCACTGCGAAAGGCTGTGGTTATGTTTTTTATTTTTGACAATGTTTATATAAACAGCTATTTCTTAAAGCGCACGATGGACTGTATTAAAATGTACAATGCTTTTTAAAACTACGTAGCTAAATGTAAAATAATTATCGGTATGTAGCAATTTAAAATCAACCCACTGCTCAAAGACATGTGTTATTAGTAGCAAAGATACATACTGATCCCTAAATAAGCCTTTCTCGATCTGAGAATGTCCTAAATTGAAGGCATTTGTATTAAAACCCACACATGGACACTTGAATTATAGTGTTTATTATAGTGGTTTTATAAAAGCTGGTGTTTGGTAACACGCGTTCGGTATATAACACACATTAACACTATTTAAATCGTGCAGGTGGGGTTCTTGGATGTACCATCTTACATATTTACAAATGCGTATTATGTGTTAAGCACGATGGCACAGGTGTATTCTGTGTTCAAATAAATCAATACAATAACAACAGCAATTATTTTGGTTACCCTACTGTTTTAATTCCTTTCAGGCACGTACTAAACTCAGAAATGTTAAATGCATGAACCGCAGATAGTCTCTTAAGTGAACACATGTTTTGTTGATTATTTTGTTTAAAGATCGATTAATTCTCTTACATTCCAAAACATACGAATATAATCATAATATTTATATTACTGATAGGTATTTGCTTTCATAGACTTATTGTGTTTACCATGTGATTTGAGTTTTAATTTAGGGGTGGGTGGTATAAATAATATATACTATACACGGGGTTGTTTCGTGATGATTTGTGGCTGAACACGAGCGATATAACAGTCATATGAGTAGTATTGTTGAATGCCGAACCAGTTTGTTCGAATACGTACACTATAAATGTTTGTTTTGGTATAATATTTACTTTAATTAATAAGTGATAAATGAAATTAATACTTTAACGAGCAAGAATATATCTTTACTATGATCGCTAGTTCATAAAAATAGTTTTTCTACCGGAACCCTGCACACGTTTTTTTATGCCCGCCCTTTTTCTCAGTTTTAATTTTTATTTACATTTAAAAAAGCTAAACTGGAGAGTGAGATTTTGGTGAGATAAAGCTGACATGACGTAAATAAACAACGACGTTTCAAGGGTGAACAATAACAATTATCTATAAAATTCATTGTGTTGTTTCATAGTTTTTAATTACTGATAATATCCAAAAACATACATAAAACAAACGTCATAAAGCCAAACATGTATTTGTTGTTATAAAATAGTTCACGTCGGTTTAAAGGTGAACAAGACATTTATCTATGTATACACCCATTATTATTCATAAGATACCGCTGTTAAAATTTGAAATATACGTGTTGTGAAAACACAAATTATGAGTGAAGTCATTATGTTTTTCATTTGGATTTTTTTCAAAAAGTTAGAATTCTGACCAAATACCATATGTTTCGTCTGTTTTCCTATGAGCTGGGCCATGCTGATATGGGTATTATGTTATATTGAATACACAATCGCGCAGTCTGGTCGGTCAGGATCTACGCTGTCCGATATGATGGCACGAAAGTTTTCGTGGTCTCATTGGTAGAAAACGTTGCTACTGACCAGACTGCGTGGATACGCAAACTTTGCTGGAACTACGTTAGAAGAAAATGACAGAATAACAATTTACACATACGCGGGTCATTTCGTACACATATTCTGTTTAATAAATCTCAACAGTATTAAATTAACACTAGTGTGTTCTGATGATAAATAATCGTTTTCTGCGAAAGTAACAGTAGAACTTTATCTTTAATTTAGAAAAAAATGTAATAATTGTTTCCATTAGATAAACATATATTAAATCGGAACTCAGGTGTTCACTACACCAAAATGTTATTCGTTGTATTGCTTGAACATTGGTTTTGCTACATGATATTTTTCTCAGATTTAATTTCTTAAGATTTATGGATATAATATCACATATAGTACGAGTATTTCTTGCGTACAGATACTTAATTATTTTTTTTGTGTTGATTATTTAACGACATCTAACCTTTACTCCTTTAGTTATTTATATATAAAAATATGTATCGGTTTTATACTTGGAATATCAGATTTCATTGAAAAAATAATAGCTTTGGTTTAAAATAACAATAGATGTGAATAAAGTTATAAGTTTAATAAATAATACAATTGTTAACCTACGGCGGATAAATACAAACCGTTTTAATACGTAAATAAGCATGGCGTTATTCGCTTTTTATGAATGCACGTGAACGTTCTTATTTTCTTAAATATAACGCAGTTCATCTGAAAGTCAACGCGAACCACAACATAAAATTGATGATTGGTTGTGAACGTATTCATACACCTAGATGTACTTCATCATCACAGGGGAATAGACAAACCTTTAATAAAATAACATTTCGAATGATAAGCTTTCTTGAAATACCGCTATACAATATTTTTCCAGATTTGTGGCGTCAACGTAATTTAATATGTCCGTACCTTGTCAAAATATAAAGAGAGCTTATAATTGTATTTATTATCAAGGTTTACATGTTTATCAGTTTGCTCCTCTCCGAAGAGAGAGAGGTCAAGAGCAACCTCCGCGCAGTGATTTGTCGGGAACCAGCATAGCTGGATCAAATCCCTGCAATCATAAGCAACCACGTGTAAGTGAGAGCAAGGAACGACAACTCTGCATGGAGATTGGGTCAAGAGGTGTGCTCCCTTCACTGCGTCGAGTGATTCAGAGTATCTTTATCGCTCTCAAGACGTTTGGTTTTTACTACACTTGCCTAGTAATCGCTGTAATTCGTTGTATCTTTTTTTCTTATTATC